>NW_019154108.1:7012539-7071798 GCF_002288905.1 Enhydra lutris kenyoni | reverse complement strand
AGGGGAGGTGAACAATGAGAGACTATGGACTCTGAAAAACAATCTGAAGGGTTTGAAGAGGTGGGGGGGGTGGGAGGTTGGGGGAACCAGGTGGTGGGTATTAGGGCACGGACTGCATGGAGCACTGGGTGTGGTACAAAAACAATGAATACTGTTATGCTGAAAATAAAAAAAAAAGTGGCTAAGATTTCGGCAGGGTTTGCATTAAATCTGTTGTCAGTATAGTTTGAAATTACATTTATCTTATAAATTAGTTAGGATATATTTTTCATATTCTTAAGCCCATTTTCATTTATGTTTCTGAACTGGAAGGCGCTTACCTTTGGCTCATTTCTTTTTGGGTGTCAGTTCTGGATCTGTTCTTATAACACTCAAATTATGTTTGAAAGTAAGAGGGGAGGGATGAGCAGTTTCTAAGATACACTGGGATATCGACTTCTCTATGCCTTCCTCTATGTCCCCTTAAAAGAATTAGGTATACTGCTATTATGGTACAGGATATTTCTGATTAAAACAATCAGACCCACATTTCAACTAGCAAGAAAAAAAAAAGCGTTCTTTTTTCCTTTCCCTAAGAAGACAAAGTATATTTATTATAATGTCCACAGATTTAAAAATGTTCCAAAATAACTTCCATCAAAATTGTCAGACATGGCATACTAGGAAGAAAGTCATTTCATAGGACAAGTCAATTTATTTTTCTTGTATATTTTTCTATCAGTTTTTTTCTTTGGTTGTTTCATTCATTTGTTCTTCATTGAAGCAATTGATAGACTTCTTGCCCTTTCTCTGTTTTGAAGGAATTTCCCCTTAGTTTTTTGTATGGTATTTCTCTTTTCTTCCCTTACCTATGGGCTTGTAATTATTTAGGCTTCTTTTTTATTTTCCAGTTCTCTATAATTTGTAGGTCTTAAATTTAGCCTTATCATGCTCCTTGGAAGAAAAAAAAAAACTTAGGCAAATAGTTACATCTTGGTTAGAGAAACAGTAACTCCCAGATGTGCCAAGGCCAGATAATTGAGTGTCAACCTGAGACACACAAGGATGGACGGACAGAGAGCAACACTCCCCAAAATGATCATGGCTGTTGCCAGTGGTTTCGTTGTTCTCTCAACTATTCTCTGAATGAGATTATAAGTTCAGGTTTCAGATATAAA
Source organism: Enhydra lutris kenyoni (assembly GCF_002288905.1). Classification (NCBI taxonomy): domain Eukaryota; kingdom Metazoa; phylum Chordata; class Mammalia; order Carnivora; family Mustelidae; genus Enhydra; species Enhydra lutris. Next base: position 7,070,641 of record NW_019154108.1, on the reverse strand, counting down.
GACCTCTTATTCTATCCCCCTGGGGTGCTAAAAGGGTGCATTTTCATTCACTCAAACCTGGCTCTCAGTGCCAATGAGCATTAATCAATTCTAGATCACTAAAAGGCTCTGACTTGATAATGCATTAGAGAAATGAATAACACAGTGGCATTATAACATAATTAAATTTAACTCCCGAGCAAGGTAAGATGACCATGCATTTTTTAAAAGATTTTATTTATTTATTTATTTATTTACTTACTTACTTATTATCAGACAGACAGAGAGAGAATGTGCCCAAGCAGGGGGACTGGCAGGCAGAGGGAGAAGCAGGGTCCCTGCTGAGCAAGGAGTCTGATGTGATACTTGATCCCAGGACCCTAGGATCCTGACCTGAGCCGAAGGCAGAGGCTTAACAGACTGAGCCACCCAGGCATCCCAGGACCATGCATTTTATGCACGTTTTCTCTGAGAGCCCATTCCTGTCTCTTCTCAAATCTGCTCCTGGGAGGGGCTGATGTTCACCATCTGTCCAGTCTCTTTCACTTCTTTATTCTAAGTTGTCCTGTATTGGATCTCATTATTATTTGTGGTGACAGACACATCTTTTCTAAAAACCAACTTAGACCTCTCATGGGGACATGGTAGAAAGAAAAATAAGAATGCATTACAGAGTTTGAAGTGGTTAAGCATGACATTTCCACTGAAGAAAGATAGGAATGAAATTTTGCCTGTATTTTATCTTTCCCCTAAGGAGTTCAAAGATCTTTATAAATGTGGCTGCAAATGATCTTTGGTTGCTTGGAAGTGCTCCCAAACTTGGAAGACTTTTCCTGGCGTTAGTATTAACAGGAAGCCCTGACATTTGACATTTCTAGTTAACCGTGTTCTCTAGGTCTTTTCAATTTACTTGTTTTAGAAATTAAGATTTTCTTCAGGTGTGGCTAAGGCTATTTTATCAAAAAATTGAGGAAAGAAAGGAATTAACCTCTATACAGGTTCTTGTATGTACCAGGTGCTCTGCTAAGTGAACCAGTGTTACCATATTGATCTCCCAGCAATCAGAATTTGCAAATGACATAGTATTATACATGAAAAACCCTAAAGACCCCACCAAAACACTACTAGAACTAATAAATGAAATCTGATACGTGATACAAAAATAACATGATACAATATAACATGATACAAAAGTAACATACAGAAATTGGCTGAGTTTTTATACATTACTAATGAGCCATCAGAAACAACAATTAAGAAAACAATCCCATTTATAATTGCATAAAAAGAATAAAGTACCCAGGAATATATTTAACCAGGAGGTTAAAGATCTGTACTCTAAAAACTAGAGGACAATGATGAAATTAAAGATGACAAAAACATGCTCATGAATTGGAAGAACTAATATTGCTAAAATGGCCATACTACCCAAAGCAATGTAAAGATTCCATGCAATCCTTATCAAAACACCAAGGATATCTTTCACATAACTAGAACAAAGAATCCTAAAATTTGTAGGAACCACAAAAGAGCTCAAATAGCCGAAGCAGTTCTGAGAAAGAAAAAAGCCATAGGTGCCACAATCCCTGATCTCAAAATATATTACAAAACTCCAGTAATCCAAACAGTACCATACTGGCATGAAAACAGACACAAATATTAATGGAATAAAATAGAGAGTCCAGAAATGAAGCCACACATATATGATCAATTAATCTATGACAAGGGAGGCAAGAATATACCACGGGGGAAAAGACAGTCTTTTCAATAAATGGTATTGGAAAAACTCATCAGCTATATACAGTTGCATGTAACTGGACCACTATTTTATATTACAGAGAAAATTACTTTAAAATAGATTAAAGACTTGAATGTAAGACCTGAAACCATTAAAACACTAGAAGAAAACATAGTTCTTTGACATTGGTTTTAGCAATATTTTTAGGGAGAAGTCTCAGGCAATGGCAACAAAAGCTAAAACAAACACATAGAACTACATCAAACTAAAAAGCTTGCACAGTGAAGGAAACCACTGACAAATTAAAAAGGCAACCTAGTGAACAGAAGAAGATATTTGCACATTATACATCCAAAAAAGAGTTAACATCCACGCTATATAAAGAACATATGCAACTTAATATCAAAAATACAAAAAAGATTAAAATGTGGATAAAAGACTTGAATAGACGTTTTTCCAAAGAAGACAGATAGAGAGCCAACAGACCACGTAAAGAGCATCTTTTCATGTTAAAAGATGTTAAACATCACTGATCATCAAGGAAATGAAAATCAAAATGACAATGAGACATCACCTCACATTCATCAGATTGGCTATTATCAAAAAGACAGAAAATACAGGTGGTGGTGAGTATATGGAGAAAAGTGAACCTCATACACTGTTGACAGGAATTTGAATTGGTGCAGCCACTATGGGAAACAATAAAGATATTCTTCAAAAGATTAAAAATAGAAATGCCATATGATCAAGCAATGCCACTTTTGGGTATTTTGCAAAGAAAACAAAAATGCCAGTTTGAAGAGTCCTGTGCACTCATGTGTTCATTGCAGCATTATTTACAACAGCCAAGATATGGAAGCAATCCAAGTGTCCATCGACTAATGTATGGATCAAGAAAATGTGATATATATATATATAAATGTGATATATATATAAAATATATATATATTTTATATATATAAGAATATGACTCAGCCATAAAAAAGAATGAGCTCTTGCCATTTGCAACAACATGGATGGACCTGGATGGTATTTTGCTAAGTGAAATAAGTCAGACTGATACCACATAATCTCACTTACCTATGGAATCTTAAAAAAACGAAACAAATGAACAAACAAAACAAAACAGAAACAAACCCATAGGCGTGGGGGAAAAACTGTTGGTCACCAACAGTTGGTGGGGGGCGTGGATCAAATAGGTGAAGGCGACTAAGACGTATAGACTTCAGGCTATAAAACAAATAACTCATGGGGATGTGATGTACAGCGTAGGGCATACAGTCAATAATAATTGTGACGACTTTGTGTGGTGATAGATGATAACTAGACTTCTCATAGAGATCATTTCTTAATGAATAAAAATATTGAAATATTTTTCAATATTGACTATTTGAATATTGAATAATTTGAACATTGAATAATATTGAATAATTTGAATATTGAAAATACTGAATGGCTATGACATACACCTGAGACTAATAGGATGTTGTGTGTCAATTAGACCCCAATGATAAAAAGAAAGAATACTGAACTATTTGGGAAGTTCTGGGGATTTCTCCACCCCCAACACCAAAAGACTGATGGCCCAGGAGAACCACTCATAGTGACTGGGGGGCTTGGAAGAAGGGGGAACTAACATCTTACTTCCAGGTGAATGGTTGCAGAGTAAGTGGTGGCATGCTTCCGTGCCTATGGGTGCAGGGGGAAAAGAGAATTGGAGAAGTGCCAGTGGAAAGTGGAGTAGCAGGTGACAGTTCAAATTCCCATAATTTGAATAGTCAAGGATATGTGGATTTCTCACAGGACAGTAGACACAACCAAGTAGCCAGGACAGAGCCTTCTCACAGGTATACCTCTCAAAAGGGATAGGCAGCAAGTAAGGGAGCCTCACCACTGGGCAGTTCTGGAATAGATCACCAAAGTGGGGACTTACAGGAGTAAGAAGAGGTCAGACCAGGCAAGACTGAATCTCCTTCATCAAGGAACTCTGTAGGTCAGAGGTCCCTTCCAAAAGGGCCTTCCACAACACTTGAACATGGGTCCCACAGAGGAGACACCATCTGAGCCCTCACCACACAGACAGCCATGAAGGAGAAGGAATAATAATTGCTTAAAAGAGGACAACAGCATCATCAGTTCCTGGCACACAAGAAGGGAGAGTGACTCTGAGCAGGGAGAGGAGAGCTGTAAAAGGGAAGCCCAATCCCATCACTCCTGGTCCCTCAGGTCTAAATCAGTCTGGGCAACGAGGAAGTGGGTGTTAAATTCAATGTGATTATAAAGTTTTAAACCAAGGCTTTGGATCTGCCTGAGATTCCACTAAGGGGGGGAAATGGGAGATTTGTCATAGAACAGTTGAAGGCGAAGAGTAGAGGTTTAAAAAAATTGTCTCTACAGCAGTTCAGACTGTTCAATAAATTATTCATAAGCTTAAAGAATTAGGAAAATAGATTAGGAAATCTGCTGCAGGACAAAAATCATGCTTCAAACGGGTTTCTCTGCTCGCTGCTAAATCCCACAAATGTGCTGGTATGAAGCTGCCCTTGTTATCCTTGGTCTAAAGAACTCTGCAGTTAGCGGAAAAGTATTCCCAAATCTTCAGTTTACTGATCGGAGTGATCATAATGAAAAATAATGCCTAAGAAACTGGGTGCTTTTAACTTTTACCATATTTAAGCTTTTCAAGAGTAAGGGAAGTTTAGGGGCACCTGGAAAGCTCATTTGGTTAAGTGGCTGGCTCTTGACTTCGGCTCTGCTCATGATCTCAGGATTTGGGGATCAAGCCCCCCCATGGGGCTCCACGTTCATCTCAGCAGGGAGTCTGCTTGTGGTTTCTCTCTCCCTCCGCCCCTCCCCCAGCTTGCATTCATGTGTGCTTTCTCTCTCCATCTCTCTCTAAAATAAATAAGTAAATCTTAAAAAAAAAAAGAATAAGGGACGTTTCAATTTATGATAAAAAGATACAGAGATGACCACTTCTTGAGTTTTTTTTAATTTTTTATTTATTTGACAGAAAGAGATCACAAATAGGCAGAGAGGCAGGCAGAGAGACAGGAAGGGAAGCAGGCTCCCTGCTGAGCAGAGAGCCTGATGCAGGGCTCGACCCCAGGACCCTGAGATGATGACCTGAGCTGAAGGCAGAGGCTTTAATCCACTGAGACACCCAGGCACCCCACCTGTTGAGTTTTGAGCAGAAGGGAAAGAACGTAAGATGAACTTGGAGAGGTCATGAAGGGTAAGATGACTTAAGGTCTTGTAGGTCAGAGTGAGAGGTTTGGATTTTATTCTAAGGGAGTTGAGAAGCTATTGACGGATATAAGCTGCTAAAACATCACCATGATATGTTACATATTTTAAATATACCACTCTGGGCTTATCTGGAGAGTGTTAATGCTGAGACCAGTCAGGAGGCTACCTAAGTAGTTTAGGCAGGAGATGTGATGTCTAAATGAGGAAGTGGCAGGCAAAGTGGAGAATTGAATGATCTTGACAAGATGTTTATTTCGATCTATATTGACGGGACTTGTAATTGAGGAAGAGAAGGATTATGATTTACTTGAATGATTCTTAGCTTTTTCTTGTGTAACTGGGAGAAAAATGCCTTACTTACTCACATGGGGAATTCTGGGAAAGGAAAAATTGGGGTGTAGGTTGGGAAACTAGTTCCGTCTTGAACTTCTTTAATAGAAATGACTATTAAAGGTCCCAGTGAAGATGTCAAGTAAACAGTTGGAAATATGAGTTTGGAGCTCTGAGGGAGGAGAAACCAGGAGGGACCATGTAAATGAGGATGTCATCAACGTATCAGCATTAAAGCCATTGAACTGAAAGAGTCCAGCATAGGACAGAAGGGGGATTGCGGCAGCAAAGAAGGTGAGCCAGGAAGAGACGTCCTCTGGGGCACTCCAGTCTAGAGAATTCTGCACCTACTGGTACTGTGACATTCATTCAGAAACTTCTTGGGCGTAGGGTAGATGCTTAATGAATAAAGGATTGAGTGATCAGAAAAAGACTGTGTATCTGGGGCAGATATTGGGGAACTGGCAGGACTTCTTGCACTGGCTTCTCAGCTTCCCTTCACCCTCAGTGGTAGGGCAGAGAACCTTGGGTCCTCTCCTCAGGGAGACTGGCAAGGCTGTTCTTCCTTCAGCCCGGGGAGAGTTGTGTCAGCTGTGTTTGAGTCCAGCTTACGCTTCTCTGGGATGGGGGATTGGGTGTTTACATGGGCTTCTTGAATTTGGTCCCTTCACACAAGGGTCTGGGAAGAGAGGGAGGACCTCAGGCCAGTTTGGGAGGAGAGGGAGGACCCTTGTGGCGGGTAGGGCTCCTCATCCCAGCATTCCTTCTGCCCATCTCTCAAGTGGTTGCCTCTTTCTGAAGATGCAGAGCTCGAACATTTAAACAGAAACAAAGTCCAAAACTTTTTGGCCCATCAGGAAGTAGAAAGATGTTGGATTTAAGGGCTGAGGTATTTGGGAGGCTCAGGGACCTGTGTTGGGAAGCCCGAGGGGACTGAGAGAGATAGGCCCAGTGCCTTGGCCTGCTGCTTAGGGAGGGTTGGGTTCCCAGGTGCCCACAGTCTACACTGGGAACCTTGAAAAAAACAGCTTTGCTTTCTAAGCATCTAGTTAATGAGCTCTATTAATCAAAGGTAAATCATATGGATTTTCATACAATTATCCGTGGAAAAACCCATGATAAGAAAGAGAAGGGCCTAATATTTAAGGAGTTTTTAGGACACTACCCTGTTCCTAGTGGTTTGAAAGCTTCAGAGAAGGTGGCTAATGTACTGTTAGAGGAAACCACGCAGCATGCAGAAACCTTAATTCAGGTGCCAAGCGCTTTACCTTAGTTTGCTTTACAGTCTTTCAATTACAGCGTTGTTTTTAGAATATTCACCTCCTTAATATAATCAGGACATAGGAAACCAACTTAGGGTCAAGTTCCTAAATATTTTTCTATGAGCTATAGGAGTGTATTAAGTAATTTAAGTAAGGCTTTCCATTCCTTTTTTTTTCTTTCCCTCCTTTTGCTATTTCTTCTTCTTAACACAGGTTTAGAGAAATTCAGTAGTGCTAAATTGCTAGCAGGAAGCACTTCCTAGCAGGAAGTGCTGGGCGATATTTATAAGCAGAGATGATGGAGAATCAGGGAATTACAAGTGAGGTTTGGCTTGGGGCGAGCAGGTGTCCTCTTGCCCTAAGCACGATAAAATCAGCATCTCCTGAAGACCTGAAAGCCACTGACCGGCAGGTGCCTTTAAGACAACCATGTGATAACAATACCTATCAAATGAAGATAAATAAATGTTTCTGGGTAGACAGCGTCTGTCATGGGCCCCCTTGAGCAAATGATGACTGCACACCCTTTCCATCTACCCAACATTCAAAGCTAAGTCCATCCCCTTTCCCACGTGAGGTCTTCCCTGACACCACTGAAGCCCAAAATGAACTCAGAGACCGTGTTCTTGGTCATGTCATTTTAAATATCTCATGTCATTCTTGTCTCAGGTCAAAATCACTTTAAAGCCTCCCAGGAAAATGGTAGTGCTCAGTTTTCAATCTACTTCCTCCTACGCCATCTCGTCTTGTGGTCAGACATCATGGAGGTCACCTACACCGGCATTCTCAATGTCACAACTAGCTCTTGTAGACCGGGGTCAACCAGATGCCCTCAGACGCCTCCAGGGATGTGTAACTGACCTCTTCCTTAAGGACGAACAAGTGTTGAAAGTACTTCCTGGTGTCGAACGGAAATCTGTCTGCCAGAGACCGCTACCCATTAGAGTGAAGCTTGTCCTCTGGGGCTTGAAAGGCTGTTTGATTCTTTTTCTACCCGAGAGTCCTTTAATGTTTTCAGATAATTATCCCAAATCATCCAAGCCTTTTTTTTTTTTTTTAACTGACAAAATGTCTTTCTTCCAGTCATCAGAGTGGCTTTTTGGGGGCAGATGTGTGCTCCTTTTGAGCAATATTGAGTTTGCTTTCAACTACAACCAAAACAAACAGAAACCTAGTCCCCCCCCCCCCATTTTAACTGATGTTCGGTCACATCTTTTCCATCCTGTATTTAGTGCTAAGCCAGCTCTCTTCCATCTGGATTCGAGGCTTACAATTTCTCCTTGCTATTTTCCCTTTTATGTGGTTCACTCTATCTTTTCAGCCTGCCTTGATCTCTTTGGGTCCCACTGCCATTTTCCAGTGCATTAGCTATTCCTCATTGCTTGGTGCCGTTTATAAACTTGATAAGTGGGCTGTTTATACCTGTAATAGAGTCACTGTGCACATGCCCAGTTAGAACAGGGAAATTGTAAGGTCAGAGTTCAGAATCTTCCCGAGAACATTCTCCTTTCAGGTGTGTCCTGGGCAATTAAGCAGTGCTCTTTGTGCTGACCTTATTTAGTCTGTTATTTAAACTCTGATCTTACCGTTACATTTATGAAGCTGTTCCAGAAGAAACCGCTACATGCCTTGCTGAATAACAGACATTGTTGTCCTGTAGGCCTCATTTGTCAGTCTAGAGACCATGCGTACGGACGACATGAAGCTGGTCTGTGTGACATGTGGTCGGCGGGCCCTCGTTGGCCCTCCGCGACCACCACTTTTCTCTTTAAGCTTTCAAAACTCATCCACTTTTTGATTGCTTAAAGACCAGACTTCTCAGGACGAGCTGTAGGTTCTTCACAGTTTGTCCCCAATGTACGGACCAGCTTCATCTCCATCCAAGGCGCTCCCTCTTTACAACCAGCCATACCAAACTTCGTGCTGTTCGTCAACCATCCATCTTTCCTCGTGTTGCTGGAATTTGGTACATTTTATTCCACCCACCTGAAGTGCTTCTGTGCTGTTCCTCCTCTCTGTCCATCTGGAAGATTCCCCTCAGTTTTAAAGACTCAGAAAATGTCCTTGATTCTCATCTCTGTGCTTTCCTAACACTTCAAATGCACACGTTCTGAATACCATGTGCTACAGGGACTGACCCATTTGTCCCTTCTACTGGCCTCTGTCTTGGAAAGGTCTGTTAATCACCAGAGACTAACATGGTGCCTGGTATCGCAGGGACTTAACAAACATTTCTTGAATTCAAGGATAAAGCTTTCCTATGGACAAGGTCTGTGGACCAACGTAATTTGGGTATCCATTTTCTCCCTTGAGGCAAGTTGACTCTATTTTGCTATCATCTTTTCCCTCCCACACTTTAGAAGTTCCTGAGAATTTCATTTCCAGATTCTCTGAGGACAAATGACTGGAACTGCTCTGTGAGGCAAACTGTTTAAAACAATCGAGTACCCTTTTACTACTTCTTCCCTTAACCTGAGTCCTGGTTGCTTCTTAGAAGCAACATCACATAACGCGAGATTTGGAATGTTAGAGACTAGCTTGAAATCCTGGATCTAATTCCGCTGAGCTGTGTAACCTCGAGAAAGGAAGCTTACTTCATCCATGTCCGGTTTCTCTGTTTATTATTTGAGGATTATTCCTCTCATCTTTATTATTTATTTTTCTAATCATGTCTTCTATCATTTCCAATTTGAAGACTGTTAGCTAACTGTTTAGAAACCCAATAGGAAATGAGTTGCTCTGTGTTTTCCCTTCCTTCTGGGGTCACAACGCCAGTGGCCCCCCTCTGGCTGGGGGTGCTCTGCTCCCAGGCATCCACACACCAGCCCCCTGCCTGCTGAGACTCCAGATGTAGCTTGTTCTGGCCATGCTTACCCATCCTGCAGTGGTGCTAAGTTGGATCCCTTGTTACACCGTTCTGATCCTGTCAGTTGGGTTTTTACTACATTCTGGATACCATACGCTGCCTGTTGGATGGACTGTTTTTCAATTACTGTAGCTCTAGCCACCCCTGGTGTCTGAGCTGCAGAAGTGATGGTCTATTTCCCGGCTACTGTTCTCCTGATGTGGTCAGTATGATCACTACCAGACTGTCTTTCCAAATCACTTCATTTGTCCTGGAATAAAAAGATTTGCACAGTAGAGGAAGAGAAAGCAGATGATGTAAGTTTTGTTTTATAGTCAAGGAAACTGGAGCTTGAGATGGTCGAGTCACTTGTCCCATGTGACCTAGATGTGAAACATTGCAGTCAGGGCTACAGCTCAGATGTGCTGATGCTGTCTTTAGTTCTCTTCTACTATTCCAAAAATGAAAGGTTAGGAGCTGAACTCAACATGTTCCCTATTTCTTTCCACACATGACACAGTGTCTCACTCATAATATATGCTCAGCTAATTTTCCACCTATTTGAAAAATAAATGTATAACATTTAAAAATGGTGTCATTCTGGAAGTAATCTAGATCAGAGTTTAAACATTTCAACAGAAAGGAGAAAAGAACCAATTCCCGATAAGGACACATTTTAGTTTTTACTCTTCTTCCTTGCCAGCCCTCTGCCATTGCTATGGGAGCTCTACTTAGCAGGAAAATGGCCATAAAATGGACAAAAGGATTGTGAAAGTGGAGAGTAATTCATTAATGAGGGTATTGTGCTATAAATAATTGAGACTTGACTACAGAGAAGAAGGTATTTTTTAAAAAAAACTTGTCCTTGGGGTAAGATTTCTCAAACCACTTTTCTTTTTTTTCACTCTGCTTGTATCAATCTCAAATCAATTATCCCCTAAAATGCCAATGTAGTCTTGTGAACAGTATTATCCCTTCAACATTGTTCTCCTCTTTCTGCTTGCCCCTGTGTCGCTCACAATTCTTTCGTGTAATAAAAGCCTCAAATTAATAAAGTGCTTTCTCCTAGAAATTCAAAATGCCTTTTCCACATTAGCATTTAATTAATTCTCAACCATTCCTCTGTGAAGTGGGTGTGTGGTGGGAAAAGAAATTATCCTTCCCCCTTATGACACACAAGAAACAGGTTTGAAGGGTGGTTCATTTCGATCCACAGTGAAACCTGATGCTAATTCAGTTTTGTTCAAAGCTGTTGACTGGATTCTTCTAGTCCATTCAGTCTTCCAACAGAATAATGTTTATGGATTTATTCACAATAGATCAGCAAATAATTATTGGGTGCCAACTGTATGCCTATCCTCTTCTAGACCCTGGGCATACAGCATTGAATAGGAGAGGAAAAAATCCCTGACCTCACAGAACTTAATTTCTTCTGAGGGGAGACAGACAACAAACACAGCCAATAAGTGAATACTACAAAATTGGTAGAAGGTGATAGATGCTCTTAAAAGCAAATAAACAGGGTAATGAGAAAGGGGAGTGCAAAGAGAGTACATAATCTTTTTTTTTTCCCCTTAGAGAGAGAGAGAGAGAGAAAGTTTGAGGAGTGGGGGCAGAGGCAGGGGCGAGAGAGAGAGAGAGAATCTTAAGCAGGCTGAGCATGCAACCTGACATGGGGCTCGATCTCATAACCCTGAGATCATGACCTGAGCTGAAACCAAGAGTCAGATGCTTAACTGATTGAAACATCTAGGCTTCACCCAGGAGAGTACATAATCTTAATTAAGGTATGTAGAATAGGCTTCGCTGAGAGGGTGCTATCTGAGTCAAGAATTGAAGAAAGAAAGGGAAGTCTATCTGAGGGAAAAGCATTCCAGGCAGGAGGAACAGCCAGTGCAAATATCCTGTGGCAGCGGCATGCCTGGAATATTGAAAGAATCAGGGAGGGCAGTGTGACTGGAACAGAGTGAGTAAGAAGGAGAGTAGCATGCACTGAGGTCAGAAGAGGTAACATGGTGTCAGATCATGAGGACCTCATAGGCCTTTTGAAGATGCTTTGAGTGATGTGGGGTGTCTTTGGAGGACTTTACATGGAGAAGCGACATAATTTCATTTTAAAGAGATCACTGGCTGCGACATTGAAAATAGATGTAGATGGGAAATGATGGGGGCAGAGAAAGCAATTGGGTCTTTGTTTTCACCCAGGAGAGATTAAATCAAGGCTCAAACCAGGCTTACAGCAGAGGAGATGGTGAGAATTCTGGACATAGTTTGCAGGTAGGGCCAACTGGATTTGTAGATTAGACTGAGTGTGAATTGTGAGAAAAAGAAATTTTATCCTCTGAAGTAGACTGGAAACTTCCTTGGGCAAAAGTCACCTATGACATTTCCTTGTGTTCTTTATATATACTCCATGTGTACATGTTATATAACATATGTGAAAACACATTCTTAGGCACAACAAATATTCAAGTATCTGATTAATGAAAGGAGGGATGAAAGGAGAGAAGGAGGTAGTTCACACTTCAGAAATTCTGGTGTCCCCAGTGATTTGCAAAAATACACACTGTTGTTATAGGTTACATGGTGTCATCCCCCCAAAAGATAATTTGGGAGTGCTAACCCCCTGTACCTCACAGTGTGACCTTGTTTGGAGTTAGGGTCCTTAGAGAGGTAATTAAGTTACAATGAGGTCAGTAGGGTGGGCCCCAAATCCAGTATGACTGGTGTCTTTATACAAAGGGGAAATTTGGACACAGAGGCATCCACAGAAGTTGTTGTGAAGAGACACAGGGAGAGAGAGCCATGTACAAGCGAAGAACATTGGCCTAGAACAACTCTTTTTTTCAGAGGCCTCAGAAGGAACCAACTCTGTCTGCACCTTTATTTTTGGACCTTTAGTCTCTAGAACTATGAGATGATACATTTCTATTTTTTGAGCCTCTTAGTCTGTGATATTTTGTTACAATAGTCCTAGCAAACTGCTACAACGATGTCCAATATTTCAAAAATATAAATAAAATTCTACTTTTCCCCCCAAGATAAGACTGCTGAAGCTACAACAAAACAAACAAACAAAATAACAACAAAGGCTTTAAATATCATTATTTGGGGTAGAATTCTATTTACTTAGTGAAGTAACAGGGCTTTTACTTTTTAGAAGTTCTATCTGGCATGGAAAAAGAGGTGCATTATTACATTTTACAATTTAATTTGTTTGACAGAAGTATCACAAAACATAGGGTCCATAAGGAAAATGACAAAAATGATTTTGGATAATGATAGCTGAGGATTACATATTTACATGGTTTTGGAAAGAAAAGAAACAGAAAAATATCCCACAATATCCATGCTGTTTGCTGTTTACAACGTAAAGGGCCATTATGTAGGAGGAAAGTACCAAGGAGAACATTTTAAAATCTTATGTTCTAAGATCCAAATGGATTTTGAGAGACCTAGTCTAATTCCCTCAGGTTATGTCTGGAAAAAATGTGAGTCCTGGGAACATTAAGATGATGGACATAATTTTGGTCCCAGTGCACAATAACACAAATGATGAGGCTTAACAATAACAAAAGAAGAAATAGTGGACTGTGCTAGTTCTTGAATCTTCCTCCATATTTGCTTTGCCACCATAAGTAACAATTAACCACCTTGAGTCATTAAGGCCCAGAGAGAAAGGTGTGCATTAGGTGTGTGGAGGGAAGACAGGTGAGAGGAGAGATGAGACAGACAAGAGAATGACAGGTGTCTTTGTGGGAGATCCTCAGATTTTCAAAAACTCATTCTGTGGCTAGAGGCATTTTTCACATGTTTTCATAGGGGTTTGGATTCACACAGCTGTGTGTTTGCATCCAGACTCTGATATTTAGAAGGTATACAATCCTGGTCAAATTTCCTAACTTGAACGTTAGTTTCCTTACGTTGCTTGTGGGGTGAATTTTGTCAGAAATGGTGAGAATATTTTAATGCATTTAGAGATAGTGTGACTTCAGGAAGTGGTAGTTTTATTATGGTAATTTTCCCAGTGGGCTTCAGAATTTGCCTCTGTGCCTTACTAGAAACTCCTTCCCTCATCACCTTCCATGTAGACCTCCTACTAGTCCTTGAAGAGCCTTGTTGGAACATCAACCCCTTTCATACTTCCATTGTTCAGTTTTGCATTCTCATGTGTCATTGGTTTCAAGGTTTTTGCCTCTCTAACTTGGATTTCTTGGGGAATAGTGAAAAGGACCGGAAGACTTGGATGTGAGCTCTGCCAACCACTCAGTCCGAGAAGTAGAAGCACTATGAAAACAATGGAGTACGGGGTGCATTATGGGAACAAGACCTTACATAATTGTGAGGGAAGCAGGCGAAGTTATTTTCCAGAATAATGAAAGATCTGAAAAAAGACGCTACTAACCCCCCACCTGGGGTCTTAGGCAAGTGGACGGGCAGGTTGAAGCTTATGGGGGAAGCTGGGAGGCCAGGCATGGCCAGGTGCAGGAGGGAGACCAGGAAGTGGAGCGGACAGAGAAGTCAATGAAAATCTGTGGTCTTTGTGTGGCTGCTGCCTCTGTAGGTCCACATTCAGGGTTTTTGTAAGGTGTGTGGGGCTACTCTTCCTCAGGGGTGGAACGAAATTTGGAAAATCTGAATGTGAAGTGAGGGAGAATAAGGACATGCCAGAACCTTCTGGGACCCAACACATGCCAACACACAAACTTCAAAGACCTTCAAAGAGGAATAGGTGCTGTCTCACTCTTTTCCCAATCTTGCACAAATTCCTCTACTCACTTGAATACAGGGGAGGGGATGCTGGGAAATGTAGTTCCAGCTAATCAAGTTGACTGGTACAAACCACCACAGCCACTTAGTGGTTATGTGGGTTGAATGGGGCAGTTTACTTAACATTTCTGATCCTCGCCTTCCTTATTGGTGTATTGATACAAAAGAGATAACAATTATAACTAGGGCTTTAGAGGGTTAAATGAGATAATAATGCAAACAATGTATTACTAAATATAAAAATTATGTATCGGATTGTTGTGATTAGATACATTGATTCATTTAGATAACATGCATCTACTTGTGGGCTAGAAACTGTACTATGCCTGGGATATATGGCATGAGCTAAACAGACAATATCTCAGGCTTCTGGGTGGCTCAGTGGGTTAAGCATCTGCCTTTGGCTCATGTCATGGTCCCAGGGTTCTGGGATCTGCCCCCATCAGTCGGTCCTGCTCCCTGCTCAGCAAGGAGTCTGCTTCTCCCTCTGCCCCTTCCCCTGCTCATGTGCATGCGCTCTCTCAAATATTTAAAATAAAATCTTAAACAGACACTATCCTTGTTATCATGAAGCTGATCAACTTAATCTTCTGCTGAAAACTCATTCAATATAATTGAGAATTCACTATTGGTTTAGTAACATGGAGGTTGTTGCCAGAATAAAATGGGTTCAATACAAAATAAAAGAAAAGGAAGTTCTTGGTGCCAAAGGAAGCCAAAAAATAGGGCAGGAATAAGTGGAAAGTGTGTCAAGGGAGATTTTATACATAGCTATATCTACATATAGATCTCTTCTGCAAGATTATGTCTATGTTGATATAGATATACATGTATCTAGGTGATGGATGGATAGATGGATGGGGTCCTATGCAGCCGGGCTGTATTTTACACTCCGTGTATAAAATATACACAGTTGGCTCTATTTTATCTGCTAGATCCACCAGTGATGAGCACGGGCTTGGCCCCCAACGGGGTTAGAACCTTCGTCTTGTGATGCAAAGGAGAAAGTCTGCTTCCTTCAGGCAGTTCTTCCTTAAGAGGAACAATGGTCAAGCTGAGTGAGCATGCCTCCTTATTCTTTCCAGATTTATTAATTCCATTCATGTCAACTTACCAGAAGTAGACTGAGCAGAGGGGAAGAGAAAGGGGCTGAAGGGGAAGAGGTAGGTCTGGTTACAGCAAGAGTTAAGGAAATAGTAGAGAAGAATTTTTAAAAATGGCAACTTTGATGAAAAAACAGCATAATTTCCAGAACACACAATGCAGAAATTTTGGGAACTGGAGAGGAGTGGGAGATGGGTCAGACTAGGGTGTATGTAAAGGGGTTGGGATAGTAACGTTTGCCTGGCAGTATTTAGAACTGAGAATAGGTTAGATAACTCTTCGCTCCTTGGGTGAAACCTGCCTGCCTGGGTGGGACTGGGGAAACGCATTGGACCCCATGGTTTGCTCTGAACAGTCGTCCCTGCTACCAGGGTAACGTTATTCTCTTCGGACCTAGGGGATTAAGAAGGGGTTGTCTGGATTATCTTCGTCTTTCCCCCACACCTGGCCCCGCTGAGGAAAGAAAACTTCAGATATTTATAGCTTCCCAAATCTGCCCCGAAAAGCCAGAGACGCAAGTTTCTTGACCAGAATTGGGCCAGCAGTGATTTTTCTTCTTCCTGTCGTTCTAATCCTTAGAGGGGAATTAGTGACAGCGACTTGAAGACTAATTCCGGGGGATCAGCACCCCAGGTCCTCTCTGAAACCCGCGAGGGGGTGAGAGCGTGGGCAGAGGCGAGCCCTCGGAGGAGGCTGGGGACGGCCCTTCAGTCGCACAGGTGGCGGGTCTCCGCGGCACCCGCAGCCTCCAGACCGGTGCCGACTCTCCAACTTGGGAGGAAGCTGTGAAAGCCGCAGGCTGCGGGCTGAGTGGCTCAATCTGTCCTGGCCATTTCCTTCACTCCCAGGACTTCTCGTGTCTCTCCACGCTCGTCACTTAAGCACAGCGATAATCAATCATCCGCTGCCCTCGCGCTGCCGGCGGAGTCCGCGGGCACGTGATGAAGCGCGCGGGCGGCGCGGGGCTCCCTCCACCCCTGCATCCCTCCACCCCTCCACCCCTCCATCCCTCCATCCCTCCATCCGCCCGCCCGCCCTGCCCTTCCGGCGGCCGCTCGCCGCCCCGCTCGGGTCCCCAGGCCGCCCGCGGCGCGGACACCGGCTGCCGCGCGTGGTGTGCGCCCGCCGGGCCCGGGGCGCGAGAGCGGCCGGCGGGGGCGGCCGGCGGGGCAGCGAGCGCGGAGCGCGGAGCCCGGGAGCCCGCACCTCTGGCCGCCCGGCCCACGTGACCGCCCCTCCTCCCGCCTCCCAGTCGCGCGCACGGGCCGGCGTCTCGGCTCCCGCGCGCGCTCGGCGGGTCCCCGCGCCCGGGAGCAGAGGCGGCGGAGGGAGCGGGCCGGCCGGGCGGCGGGGGAGCGGGGGGAGCGGGCGCGAGCGGCGGGCTGCCGGGGCCGCCCGTGCACCGCGGCGGTGGCCTGAGCCGCGCGGTTCCGCATCCGCCGAGGGTGATGAGGCTGCCCTGCCTCGGGGCTCCGCTTGCCGCCAGCTGACAGCGCCGGCACCCAGCCCGCCCCGGAGCGCAGACGCCGCGGGGCCGTGACCTTGGCCGAGGAGGTAAATAGGGGAGGTGGTTGGGGAGGAGGCGGCGCAGCCCCGCGCGCCCCGCGCCGCCCCCCCCCCCCCCGCACCCACCCTCGCTCGGCGCCCCGCCGCGCGGCCGCCCCGGGAGCCCCGCGCCCCAGCCGGGCTGCGGGCGCCGCGCTCACCCAGGTCCGCGGTGCTGAAACTGCTGCCATTTGTGCTGTGGGGAGAGCCGGGCGGCGGGAGCTGGGGTGGGGGGGCTCCCGGGTTTGCTGCTCTTGGGCTGGTGGCTCTCAGGTTCCTGCAGGCGGGCTGCGACCCACGGTAGCCCAGGTAATTGCCCCGAGGGTGGACTCCCACCGGGTCCTGGGGCTGAGACGGATTCTGGTGCCTTCTGGCAAAGCCTGGGCAGGGTTCCGTCCTGACTTCCCAAGTGGAGTGGAAGAGGAGGGGACCCGGTGGCGGGCAGTGCGGGCGGGCAGGTGGAAGTGGGCGCAGCTCCTCGGGCTCTGTGTGGGAGACCCGGGGGGGCGAAGGGAGAATGCCACGGGGATGGGCCTGCCTGCTGCGCTGCCTGCGGGGCAAGTAGCCAGGTACCTGGGAGCGAGTGTGCTGCCACAGGGGGCTGCCTCTCCGCCCTCTTGGGAGAACATCATCCAGATGCAAGTAATGGGAGACAGGAGAACTCTGTAGCGCAGGAATGGTAACCGTGGTTTTTTTTAGGCGAGCGTCAGATACTTTTTAAGAGGAGTATCCAGGAGATGAAGTCGGTTAAAACCATAGCCAAATGCTTAGGATTGTCATTTCTTACAACTCCCTGAGGGTACTGTAGGTGTAAATTCAGTTTTCTTTTTTTAAATCTATTTCTGTGCCACTTCCTGCAGCCAGCCTGGACATGTAAGTCATGTACATGTGCTCCATGTGCAATGGGGGCTGTGGGTTATGAACAGGATTCAAATGTCGCCACCCCCGCCCCCCTCGAGCACCACCATTCGCTTCTGACTGAGGTCTCCCTGGCCCTTTGCAGCGCGCACACCAGTAATTCCAGTATCTGAGAGCAGACCAAGTGTGGGGTGACATGGCCCAGGGGAATAATTACGGGCAGACCAGCAACGGGGTGGCGGACGAATCCCCCAACATGTTGGTGTACAGAAAGGTAAGAATTTCTTCACTTTCTTGGAGAGAGGGAAACTTTCGGCTTCCTTGATTCTCTCCCCCGCTCCCCCCCCACCCCCGGGGGTAGAGTGTTTATCAGTTTTGTCACCTGGTGGATTTCCCTGTTTGCCAAGTACTGCACACCATACTTGATAATCGGATGTTCTCACTGTGTAGAGACACAATGAAGTAAATGAGGCCAGCCATCCTCTGCACGCTCCTTTGTCTGCTGATTTCCTGTAGATTAACCTGCAGTCAGAATTATCAGGAAGTTTGGGCATCCCACATATTTTGTGATACATGTGCTTTTATACAATGCGTAATAGTTTTTAGAAGCTCTTTCATATACTCCCCCTCAGCCTTTGGGTTGTAAGGATTATGTAAATGTATAACACGCTAGGAATGAAAAGACCACTTTGCAGTTCTGCAACAAGAGTGAATGTGTCTGTGAGTCTATGGTTGGTTTAAAGATTTTACTTATGACTAAATAATTCTTTTTTTTTTTTAGCCTAAATTATATTTTTTACTATGGGTTATTTTTACGATTTGTTTATGAATATTTCAATGCCGTATGACCGTTAAACCTTTATATTTAGAGCCCCTCCCCCCCGCCACAAACTGATCTGACAGTTCTATACATTTTATAACAATGCTATCAGCAACAAACTTCTAGACACTGAGCCGCCATAATAGATACATTTGAATACTGTGTGTGCTTTAGAATGGTTGCTTAGGCAACTTCATTCTGGTCACAACAATATTTTTAAAATGAAGGAAGCAGTATTCTTGATTTAACTTCTGTACCAGTCATTTCTATTGCCTTTTATGCTGGGATTATTTTTCTTTAGCATATTATCTGTAGTGCTTATGGGACATGATTTCTTTAGTTTATGTTAGCAGTGACAAAAAGGAAATCATACCTTGGAATCAGGAAAATTGTTAAAGGTTCCATTAGCGTGAGCCATAGGAGTCCCGGCGAAGTTTCTATATGTTCTCTCATGAATACAGCCGAAAAGCTGGATGCTACCTTCACCTGTACTCAATCTAAACTCTCCTGTGATGTGGGCCAAAATCATTAAGAGGTGGTGGTGAATATGTGTTTGAGGGAATATTGTTACTGCTTTAACGTGAAGGTTCATGGGCATCCTGACACAATGTTAACATTTTTTTTTCCTCTGGCTTTACAGACAGTACTGTTTCATGTGTCTGGGACAATGCAGTATGATAGGAAATGAAAACTGGAGATTAGTTGCCTATTTTAGATTTAAAGCATCCCAGCTGGATAAATTAAGAACATGATCCACTTGAGCCTAAATTATTACTATTGTATTCCTACATCAATTGAAAAAACTGGATATTTGCCACCCATTCTGTGTAGGGTTTGTTCTGAGAAGAGCTCTTTGGAAGGCAATTGTGTGTTTTTAAATAAGTTACAATGTTTTCTTTGTTTGGTTTGCTTTTAACATAATAAGCAAGAGGTGGCAGTTGTCAGTTCTGTAAATTGCATGTGGAGAGCTGGACTTTTGGGAGTAAAACCACAGTGTTTAGCTACTTATGTTCAGTCAAACATTGTGTTCTTTTTCTGGTTCTTTAGAGAAGATGAGGTTACATTGATCAGCCACCAGACGCTTATCTTGATTAGAAATAAACTCGGTATGACATGAATCCATGTATCTCATTTAGTCAGTTATTATGAGAATAGATGAAAAAATGAGGCTAGGAACTTTAGAAATAGTTACTAGATTATAGAGTGCACCCAAGCTTCTTATCGCTCATTTTTAATTTATTCTGTAAATTGTTGTATGGCCCCGAATTGCTGCTAGTGCTCCTGGTAAGTTAACAGACTGTGACTTAGGGAGGGACTATGATGCTTCATTATTTTAAACATTATTATTTGGTCGGTTAAACTTGGAACTGCTTATGCTACTATTTTGCCCACCTTTTATTAGCTCTTTGTTTCGTATTAATGACACAATTTATTTTTAGAAAATATTTCTCGGAAAAATCCTTATTAGAAAAAAAAAATAACTCAGTTCCGGGATTTGTACCCCTACTGCGTAGCTGCGGATTGCCTGTGTATTCTTTTAGTCTCTAAGCATATACGTTTTGTGTTTGTGATATTCAGAATAATGTCTAAGTAGCAGATAATTTATATAGTGAAACATCGAAGTGGCCCATGTCTGTGTGGAGACGTAGAGTCCGACCTCATGGTTTCATGTGACCCTTTTACCAGTTTCTTGTGTCTTCTATGGTCTGTGGACTTTACGTTTAATATATGTTCAGTGGCGGCTAAATCGTAGTGCGAAGAGCAGCAGGGCTGTGGCGGGGGCGGGAAGGACTTCGGGACGGGACTGGGGTATTTCATCTGCTCCATCTGCTTAAAAGAAGAAACACGACGGTGCAAATGCTTCTCCATCATGAAGTCAATTACCGGTTTGGAAAAGAACTTCTCGACCACAGTGCGTTGCGCACTAGCAGGGCAGAGAGTGGGTAAACTGATGTTTTATCAACTCGTGGGGGTTTTCTACTCTGCTTCCCTGTTGCCACACCGTTCTTGGAAGTAGTAGGTCCTGGGCTAGAAACATTCGTAGCCTTCTCTCCGTTCCCCTCCCCCGCAGGCCACCTCTTGTTTACTGTAAGGATTCTCCTAACTGCCACACCTGGAGGATGTGCTGTTGCCATTTAGTCTGGGTAGGCTGTGAATGCCGCCTAGGAACGTTCCCGTGAATGAACGACAGGTGGTAGTGACCTTCCCGTGAGAGAGGGCATTCAGGGAATGTTTCGCAAAGTGGAAGGCCCAGCGAAGCGCTGGGATGCAGGCCTTTCTCCTGTTTGTCAGCTGTCTCTCCTTTAATGATTATCCTCACTCGGATTATAGGAGCTCCTCCAAATGAATGGAAATTTCCAAGGGTCTCTTTTTGGTGGAGAATCCTGGAGTGATGTTTCAGGAAAATGCACAGTGTGTAGGATGACGATGCTCCAAGCAGACTGAGGGCCACCATGGTGCCAGCTGGGAGCAACGGTTTCGCTGCCTCACGGTCAAGGTTGGGACCTGCAGGTCAGACTGGGATGTCTGTGCGCAGCTTTTCTGGCTTAACGTGAGGGATTGCAGGTGGAAAGATGGGTGAAATACATAAAAGGGATTAAGAGATACAGACTTCCAATTATAAAATAAATAAGTCGGGGAGATGAAAAGTATAGCATAGGGAATTTAGTCAATAATATTGTAATAATGTATGGTGATAAACAGTGTTGACACTTGGTGTGGTGAGCCCTGAGTAACAACGTAAAATTGTTGTATCCGTATGTTAGAACCTGAAACTATTGAAACATTGCAAGTTAATTACACTTCACGGAAAGAATTTTAAAAATGTAGGGTCTCTGTAGGCTTCATTTGATGTCATAGGTACACTTTAAAAATCCATATGGACAAAATACATGTCTTACCGATTTTTCAACTCCTAATGCTGTTTTCTTTCCTAAGCCCGTGATTGAAGTGAGAGCGGTTCTGCCATTTTATGTAGCTGAGAACACTTTAAAAGCTCGTAAGATCTTTCTAAAAGCTCGTAAAATAGGAGGCTTGTCCACATTTAATTTTGGGGCTTTCGGGCTTTCTGGGCTCCTTTCAGGCAGGTATTAGCTAGAATGGAATTAGAAGTAATCAACCTCCTTAAGAAGAGACCGACTGAACTCCAACTTGCCCTGGCTCCGGGCTAGCTTCTTGAAACATTTGCGGAGGTGATGGCTTAGACCTCAGTTTTGTTCAGATGCCACTGGCGTTCTTGCTCTGTTCTGGGCAGAGTCCTCGTTCGGGGCGTGGCCGTGGCTGGAGAGGATGGCTGAGCCGGAACCCGGGGTACCGGGAGACACATTCCGAATTGGGTGTCTGGCCAGCATGCTGCCCACTAGACAGTATACATCACTTTTTGTCCAGCGGCTGACATTCCTGCATTTGAAAAACAAAAGATCTAGGGCATCTTGGGGCCAGTATTTCAAATTGGCTGGAATGCTGGCTTTTCACCAGCAAGAATGCTCGAAATGACCAATAATCTCTGATACTTCTGGAGCAACCATTTATGGTTCGACTGCCGGAAAAGAAAACCGACATGTTTTCCTCATTTGCTACCTTAGTGGGTTGAATGTGTTTTGGGGGACGGCAAACCTGCGTGTCCGCCACACCTGCGCCCGTCCCTCCCCTCCCCACCCCCGCCCGCCCTCTCCTCCGTCCCGTGCTCCGCTTCGCTCTTCATCTCCCATGTACTTGTGCTTCTTCCAGTTGCTTCTTTTAATTTCTTCTTTTCAAAACAGACCAAAGCGTGAAGGTACGTTTTTCCCTGAGGTGATGCTCTGTTTAGTTGTAAAAGAGAAAATGACGCCTTTTGGGGAAGAGAGCAGATTCCAGTCTGGTTTGGGTGCCTGTTATGCACGTGTCCCTTGGAGGGATGCTTGGTCGCATATGTGCCACGGGGTCTGATACGTTGCCGTGCACGTGGTGTGGCAAAACGTCCGTCTGTAAGGCCCCACTGCTCTGTTCTTGAAGGCAAGGGGGGTCCACTGGCCTTTCCTGCAGGAAGGTGCATTGGGAACTGTCACCCCAGTAGGACAATCATCCATTCTGATTGGCTTGACATAGACCTTGCCTTTGAAAACTATGAAATCCATCTGCTCCAGGAGAGTACACGTACCCAAAAGAAAGGGGAGGGACTTGTTTCTTCTTTGGAAGAAATCAAGCCACTGACATTCCTAGTCTCTTGGGGGTGTGTGTGGGAGTTAGCTGACATTTTCTACATTAACTCCGTGCCTCTGTCCCTTTAGGATTGTCCAATCTGGTCAGTCTTAAGGATGTCAATATACCCCCCACTCCGCCCCAACTCCATTATAAAAAATAACCATTGACATTTTTGATCCTTACTTATCTTTGGTCTTTCTGGGTTTAGGGTGCTGGTGAAGAATGTTTGTAACTGATAAGAGAAAGGCCCAGGATAGAAGAGAGGGATGTTTGCAAATAGATCATCACAAAAAAGCCTGAGCCTTTAAGCCCTCAGATTTCTTGATTAGGGGCTCCGATGGGGGGGGGCAGGGACCAGGAGACACGTCTTGCCATTGCTGAAAAATTCCAAAATGGAGTGTCTTCTCTAAATTAGATTATTTGAAAGCACCTTTCTGGACTAAGGGATATTGTCTACTATAAATATGAGCTTAATCTGTGGGAATCAAATGCAGACCTATTTTCCCTTCAGTGACATAAATACTGACATGTGCCCTGAGATGGAATAGGGCCGGCATCTGTGATATTTTTTGCTGAGAAGCAGACATTTTATGAGTAATACTTCAATGATGGATTTTGGGTAATAATTAACTTGCGTTCGGAGCAGGAAAGCCTTGCACGGTTGAGCTTTTCCCTCATCAGTTGGTGCTTGCTGGTGCTCTTTGTGGGATTAAGATAAGGATTTGTGGCCTGAATTTTATTTCCTTTCTTTCCCACCTCCAGCCTCCCCGAATCTAATTGATCAGAAGAGAGTGCAGATGTAGGAAAGAGAAACTGTCTAGGGATTTTATTGCCTCCTAATAACCTTTGTGGTTCTAATGAGTGATGGGAAGCAGGGTATTTTTAGGAGGTGTGGTGATGGAATGTGTTCGCTGCAGAGAATATGGAAATATTTTGGATTTGGCTAGTTTGGTGACATTATAAATGTTAAGTGTCCTTGAAAAACGGAATCGTGGGAAATAAGCAACACAGATACTTGGCCCTCAGTCCCCTCTCATAGCAGTGAGGAGGAGACATTGGAAGGTCAGGATGACAGGGACTTCTGTCTTATAAAACACCAATCTAATTATAAAATAATTGTAAATGATAAAGTGGGTATCCGGTTCCTTAGGGAAAAAAAGGCCCACTTCTCTCTGCCGTTTGCCCAAGGCAATATGAAAATTTAGCTTACCCTCTTTTCAGTTCCCTTTGTCTTGTGCCTAATTCAATTAATAAAGGTCTCAGGACATTGGAACTCTGATAGAGGGTCATGAACTTGGTTCCAGTTCCATTAAAATTGCCACCTGGTGTAGGCTGGAATATTTTGGCTCAAGAATCCATCCAGAGAGATAAGTTGCTATTCTGTCTTCTGAAAAAATATAGAGGGAAATGGCCGCTTTGTGACATTAGCTGGTTTTCTTAAGAGTAAGTCTGGGAGCCTTCTCATTTTTTTTTCCTTCCTGGTGATAAGCGAGTAAACAGTTTCTTAAGAAGTGGAAGGAACTTGTGCACTGCAGTTGTGTGGTCTTGGTTTTGAATCTTGGCTCTGCCATTGTTTACCTGTATGGTTGTGGGTTAGCAACTAACTCCTTTCACTTCAGTTTCCTTATCTATAAAACAAGGAAAACCAAAGATGGTTTCCTTCATAGAGCTGTTTGATGACAAAGTGAGTTACCTGGGGAAGTGGCTTGTAGACATCCTAATATATTAGATACATATTAGAGCATCAGTCAGTGCTGTAACAAAAGTAATAGTAATTATTATTCTGTTTATCTAATTAAAATTATTAAACACCTTGTATGTGCCGTGGGAACCACTATGTTGTTAATTTTTTAATAAAGTGAAAGAGGTAAATATTTTCATGTCTTCCGGATAGTTAAGGAGGAGGTTCTGTAGGATGCTTTGGTAGTACTATTTTCATTAAGCTTACAATGTCATTTCTGCAATTATTTAGTCCTACATAGCTAGCTTCTCCTTTTTTTTTTCTTTTCCTTTTTTTTTTTCCTTTGGCTAGCTTCTACTTTTTAATAAGCTCTTAGAATTATTATCTTACGTATCTCTGAAGTCTGTACAGTTCCTTGGATATTATGTAAACTAAATAAAGCCTTTGGCTCCAGGAATTTCAGAAGTAAAAGGGAACTTAGAATTTGTCTACTTTTTCATTTTGTAGATGATGCAGTTGAGGGTCAGAGGGGTAACACAATTTGTCTGCAGTCACACAGCTTGAATTCTGGTCTCTGTCTTTTGATGGCATTCTCTTTAATTTTTAATTTTCTTTTGTAAAACTGGGCTATTTTAATTTTTACGATTTTTTTCATTTATTTTAGAGAGAGAGCGCCCAGGCCATTGAGTGGGGGAAGGGGCAGAGGGAAAGAATCTCAGGCAGACTGCGCGCTGAGCACAGAGCCCGGTGCTGGGCTCGATCTCAGGACCCCGAGATCATGGCCTGAGCCGAAACCGAAGAGTCCAACACTTAACCCTCTGAACCCCCAGGCTCCCCTCTTTGCATGTTTTTTTAACAAGAGGATGAATCGTTCTCTTGATGACTGCAGATAGGTAAGGCTGTTTAGGGATCATCAGAATCACCACGGGAATGGGGGTTTTCCTGATTGGGTGTGGTCTGCAGTAAAAGGAGTTCCTTGTCTCAGACCAGCAAGACTGCATGTCGGCTTCCATCATCTTCAGGATTGTCTGTAACCTGGGCTTCTTTTCCCCAAATAACCTTGCCTCCTTGTGTCACAAGGCCCAACTCACTCACGTTCACCTCAGGGACAGGACCTTTGGTAATAACACCTGAAGTTGTGTGTAGTGGGGACAAGGGGTTCTCCTTTACACGATGCACTGGCGGCAGAAGGTGGCTTCAATTCAGGATGTGTCTCCTGGACCTTTTGGACACAAAAGCCCACCGACCTAATGAATCTTTCCTAGTTAGGTGGTTTTTGCATAAAGTCATCTCCAAAAAAGCAGACTTTAGTAATCACGCTCTTCAATGCTTTCTTCTCTTTTTCCCCCTGTTTGAATAACTTTTAATAACTGTTTTAATAACTGTTTAGTAACTGTTTTCATAACTGTTTCTCCCTGTGCAGGGTCTTTGGGCAAAGGAACTCTCATTTTCCCATTTTTTCCTTTCCTTTTTGTTTAATCGTATTGGACAGTACGTTAGCTGGGGACGGTTCGTGCCTGTCCACTAGAATAGCAGGTGCTGCTGTGCCATGTGGGGTCTTTCCATCCTCCCCCCCAACCCCCCACCGTCATCCTTTTGTTTGGTGTTTCCCTTTCCATTCCTTTTTATGCACTTTTTTTTTTTTTACCCCCAGATTTTATTTATCTATTTGACAGAGAGAGAGAAAGAGCATGAGAGCACAAGGGGGACAGGGAGAGGGAGAAGCAGGTGAGCCGGACTCCCAGGACACTGGGATCATGACCTGAGCCGAAGGCCGTGCGTAACCGACGGAGCCCCCCAGGCTCCCCGCTTGTCATGCATCTCGACAGTCTTTTCATTTGTCTGTCCTCAGCCGCTCTGCGGAGTAGAGCTTAGCCTCCCGACCGGAGGTCTTCGTTGCCTTCTTCGAATGTTCCCGAGTCTCTTGAGCTTCTTTTCTCATGGTGACCCACGGACACCCATAGCACTTCTGGGCTAACTCAGTAGATTCCTTTTGTGGCATGGCGATGGCCAGGGAGCCGCTGGGTACAGCTGCTGGGACACCGTGAAGCTCTCAGTTTTCGGGTTTCACAGACCTGCGAGCCGAGTCTGCGTAACCGTGATGGGAAAGAGAGTTATAAGACAACCAAGTCCGGATTGAGCGCGACACAGCGGCTCTGGGCCTCTGTTCTTCACGTGCTCCCCCCTCCCTCTCCGTAAACGCAGTAAGCCCTGTGTTTGTGGTTCAGTGTGAGTAAGGAAGCGGCATCCTGGCTGTTCCGTGGCATCCTCGGGTTATCACAACGTACCCGGCTACTCGCAAGAGATGGATTCCTGGATTCCTTTTCCCTTCACTGTACTCCAGCTTTTGGAGCCCCAGGAATGATAAGGTCGGGAGCTTGGTCGGCCCCACTCTGGGAGTAGCTCTGTTCTTGATTGGATGCTGGCTGGAAATTCTAGGTGGATGAAAACACAGCACAGGAAGCTCTGTGACAGCGCTGTCCGATGGAACTTTCTGCCGTCCTGGAGATAGCTGTATGCGGGCTGTCTAACAGGGGAGCCACCAGCCACGGGGGCAGCGGAACACGTGATATGTGGCTATCCTGGACCTGAATTTTAAATTACACTTAGTTTTAAGCAATTTAAATTTAAATAACCCCCAGTGGCTAGTGGTTGTTTTATCTGACCTTTGGGAAAACAGCATCAAACTCAAGAGAAGAGAGAAAAGAAGATGCTTGTGCTATACCTAGTCTGACAGTTGACACACAATGCTTGCCACAAAGCAGGGCTCAACAAATGATTTTTTTTTAAAGACTTTATTTATTTATTTGACACACAGAGAGAGAGATCCCAAGTAGATGGAGAGACAGGCAGAGAGAGGCGGGAAGCAGGCCCTCTGCTGAGCAGAGAGCGCGATGCGGAACTCGATCCCGGGACCCTGAGATCATGGCCTGAGACGAAGGCAGACGCTTAACCCACTGAGCCACCCAGGCGCCCAACAACTGATTTTTTAAGAGAATAAAACAGAAGTGAAGTTTTGAAGGAAGATGGTGGCCCGATAAGGAGATGGTCGAATGACATCAGCTGTCTACGTAGTTTATCTATTTTCTCATCCTGTGGAAACTTCCTGTGTCTGGAGAGGGTGGATCTCCTCAGGTGAGAGGACAGTGGGTGTAGGACCACCCAGGAAGGGCATTTGCAGGTGCTTCGAGGATTGGCTGATGTCAGAGGCATTTCCGCTGATCTCCATCTTGTGGCATCTCAGAGAGGGACGAGGCCATTCCAACTTCCAATGAGAACGAGAAAAAAACAAAAAAACAAAAAAACAAAAGCTTCCAGGTAAAAAGGATTTTAAAGGGGTCAGAATCCTTGTTGAGAATTTAAAATTGTGGTATAAGGAATCCTTTCTTCTTCCTTTTTTTTTTTTTTTTTTAAGTTCGCTTCTCTTTCCTGTGTCTCAGAAAGTCGAAAGAAAGCTGAGAAGCCCATGGGGAAGTGGTAGTGAGAGAGGGCAGGGTCTCCTGGTCTGAAGGGCTGGGTATGCATTCCTTGCTGCCCCTCAGGAGCTGTGCCACCTTGGACACCTTTCTCACCTTCTCCGAGTTTCATTTCTGTCCTAGAATTGACACACTGCTTCACAGAATCTTCGAGAAGATGAATCGAAATGTAAGTGAAAATGCCTGAGAGTGATTGACAGATAATACTTGTGGATGCTTTTTGGGAATTGTGGAAATTACCAAGGCTCCTTGAAAAAGTGAACTTTGCAGAAGGCCTCCTGATAAGTCTTCCCCGGCTTGCCAAGTGTTCCCATGGCTGTAGGTCATGTAGAAGCTCAACAGACATGATTTTGCCTGTTTGGTCATTGCTGGAAGATGTCAAAAACAATATAAATCTACGTGACCTTTCTTGGCCACACAAAGCTTTTGGGAATGTCAGGCAAACTGATTCAACAGCTCCTTTTTCTCTTGTACAGAAATCTAGGGAGATTTCCCCCCATATTCAAGATGACCTATCTCTAAACATTTTGAAGAAAAGTGCCACATAGAAAGAACACATTTTACCAACATTTCTGTCACTGAACTTTTCTAGGTGCATTTCCTTTGGTATTTAAAGCCATATGTCACTTGCTCTGGCTTACACTTAGTATTCGGTTTTGACTTTTGATTGTTAATTAGAATAGTTGCCATTTATGGAGTGCTCACCTTATGTCCGGTTCTTCACAAATATCACCCGTCTTCCTTAAAATGATGTTGCATGTGGGTTATTAGTATCCTGTTTTTCTACTGAGCTCGCTGAGACTGACTCATGCTGACTCCCAGGATGGCTCAGGGGTTAGTGGGAGAGCTGGCGTGCTTCATGACGCTGGGGACATCTGTCATTCCCTGCCACGTTTCCAGCACCCACAAAAGTGATGCATAGCAGGTGTCCCAAATGCACGCATGAGTGATTGAACAAATGAATGACCGTTTCGTCCGAAGACCCTGCTCTTGCCTCTTCACCGTGTTGCTTCCAATGAAATTAGCAAACAGTCATGCCTCTCAGAATTCAGATCCTCTCGCTCTGTGTGCTTGAGCCCAGGCCGTGTCTCATCCCCGTGGTGGGCCCTGGGGACAGAGTTGTGGACAAGGCGGACAACGTCTGAGCCCTCACGGAGCTTATTTCATGGCAGCAAAGACAGATGTCAAGCAACTCATCCGAGGGCGATTAGTGACCTAAAAGGGGAAGAACTGGGTGATAAGGAAATTCACTTCTTTTTAGGTCATCTGGTTTCTAAACCAACTTTTCTGTTGATCTGTATCTTCTTGTGGCAGTTCCCAGTGCCTAGCCCAGCCCCAAGGTGGTGCATCCTCTTACACTTGGTGAGGACTCAGTAAATGACCTGAATGGAGCTGAGCTCCTGTGGAAATCCTCAGGGCTCTGCTGAGGCGACTGAAACAAAGGTGTTGATCTTATCCCTTCGAAAACTCAGTGTTTCTGAGTTCTCATTCAGGCATCCCCATTCTGGCAACTCGGGATGGATGAGGCCATCCTGAGCCAGCAAGAAAGAGGAAAGAGACTCTTGTAATTAGAGGAAGGTGTTTGTGAAGCTCCAGGACTTGCAGTCAGACTCCTGGATCAAAACTGACGTGATACTTGTGAGCTTGAATCAGGTTTACTTCTTTGAGTCTCAAGTTCCTCATCTGTAAAACGGGGATGGTAGTAGCTTATTATGAGGCGTACATACATAAACAGGGGATGTAAAGCTTGGGTGAGTAGGAAACATTCTATATATTTTAACTAGTCCTTAAAAAAGCCCAAAGAAAAGGAACTGGGTTTCTCTATAAACGGAAGCGGAAATATCTAGGGAGCACTTCCCTTGGAGAAATGTTCTTTCTAATCCATATTTTAGAATTTGCTGCTCTTCAGTGGCTCTTGATAATTTGGTTAAAAATTGCTTCATATGGTTAAAGTACAGTAAAAATTACCTGAAATGTTCAGTTATGGTTCAACTTGAACAGATACAGCAGCAGAAAAAAATAATAGAAGGGCCCTGCCTGTGCCCATCAGAGAGTAGAACAGTCATTAACCATGGGTAAGTCTTGTTTCATTTCTACTTCCCCCCAGACACTGTCCTCGAGGTGATTATTTTGAGGTGCATCTCAGAAAAATATATCTTTTAAGATCTAAATTCCTTCATACACGTATAGGGTACTTTGAAGGAAAATAAAGGTAAATGAAATGATAATTATTCTTTCATTCATCTTGAGTCCTCAGTATGATGGTACATCCTACTTTGTGAGTTTTTAATTTTTATTTATTGTTACTTTTTTTTTAAAGATTTCATTTATTTGTTTGACAGACAGAGATCACAAGCGGGGAAGCAGGCTCCCTGCTGAGCAGAAAGCCCGATGCGATGCGGGGCTCAATCCCAGGACCTGGGATCATGACCTGAGCCGGAGGCAGAGGCTTAACCCACTGAGCCACCCAGGTGCCCCGAGTTTTTTATTTTTTTAAGTATTTGCTCAAAGGGGTCTATCATTCTGTTTTCTTTTTTAATTGTGGTAAAACATACATAACATAAAATTTACCATTTTAACCACCTTTAAGTGTACCTTTCAGAGGCATTATAGGTTTCATTGTACAATTCTTTTCGTCTTGCAAAACTGAAACTTGTACCCATTCAGCACCAATTTCCTATTCTCCTTTCTCAGCCCTGGCAACCACCAGGCCACTTGATGGATGTGACCACTCTTGGGACCTCCTATAAACGGAATCATGGCA
Source organism: Enhydra lutris kenyoni (assembly GCF_002288905.1). Lineage (NCBI taxonomy): Eukaryota > Metazoa > Chordata > Mammalia > Carnivora > Mustelidae > Enhydra > Enhydra lutris. The sequence goes on along the minus strand of NW_019154108.1, from coordinate 7,040,038 downwards.
TATTTGTCCTTTTGTCACTGGCTTATTTCACTAGTATGGTGTCCTCAAGGTTCATCAACACTCTCTTATGTGTCCCATTGTAGGGATGTATGTCACATTTGGTTTATCCATCATTGGTGGATGGGCTCTCGGGTTACTTCCCCCTTTGGCTATTGTGAATAATGCTGTAATGAACATGGGTGTGCAGAGACCTATGAACTATATGGCCATTCAGATTTCTGTCTAACCAAAATTCTGTTATTTTTGTTTGGAATTCTGAGCTAGCTTTTTAATAATGGGGAGAGCTTTCAGGTCCTTTTTGTTCTTAGCTTCCAGGTTTTTAGCTAAAGTGAAACCTCCATACTTGACTCTTTTAGGTGATGGCCATGATGAAGCTTGAATAATAATAATAATAATTATAATAAGACATTTAAAAAAAATTCTGTTTCATTTGTTTTGAGTCTGAAATAACCACATTCGGGGGTGTTGTGATGGGATAGGAAGTCTCACATCTCTTAGAGAATCTTGTAAATACTTTAAAGATTTTCCCAGACCCTCTCAAAATTATAATATTCATTGTCTTTCTTTGGCTTTTGGATAGTTTCCCCACAGTTTTATTCCCAGTGCATTAAGTTTGGATAACAGTAGTGAATATAGAACATTCTGTCCAGAAGGTAAGAAGATAGATGTATTCATGATTATAACCAGAGAAGGTAATTTCAGGTGAATCTCTTCTTCCATCTTAAGTCTGGCCTTATGCATTTATTTATTTTTAGAACATTTCTTTCTTTTTTTTTTTTTAAATTTAATTTTATTTTTTCAGTGTTCGAAGATTCATTGTTTATGTACCACACCCAGTGCTCCATGCAACACGTGCCCTCTGTAATACCCACCACCAGGACATTTCTTTTAATTTTAATGAAGTTTCAGTACAGGTCACTTGGACTGGGAGTTTTAATGGCTTGAATGCAATAAGTTTATCTGTGGGTGGGGGGTTCTGATTCTCCCCGCTAAGTAGCATTGTGTTAAAAATGGCCTTAACACTTAAGTGATATTCTTTCTCTGAAAACTTATTAGAAGCAAATTAATTTATCCATACCTTATTGATTTGTTTGATTCAAAGCTCATCGTCACTTTATAAAACTCAAACCTCCCTACTCTTGAAATTTCTTCAGTAAAATCTCTCGGCTTGGCTGAGTGGAGTGATGGTCCCATGTTCTAGGCTCCCCAAGGCCTGTTAGGCCTGGCTGTGTCACGCCTTCTGGCCGATGAACTGTAAACAGAAGAGATGTGCATGGTATCTGAGGCATGGCCTTTGAAAAGAAGAATATACCTTTCCTTTTCCCTTTCTCATTCTTGGTGGCTGGCATCCAGTCATCTTGGCCATGAAATGGACAGTGACAGGTGTGGATGGCAGAGCAACAAAAGGGAGTGATCCTGGGTTTCTGATCACTGTCAGCATACTGACCTGACTTGCCCACATAAACTTTTACGTTAGAGGAAAATTGACCTATGTCTTCTTCTGCTATTGTTTTTAAGATTTTGCTTACTTTTTTAAAGATTTTCTTTCTTTATTATTATTTTTACATATTATATAAAATATAAAATATATAATATATAATAATATATTATATATAATATTTATATAAATTTATAATATATAAATAAATAAATATATATATAAATAAAAAATATAAATATATAATATATAAAATTTTATATATTATAAATTTATATATACTTTATATATTTATATATAAAGTATAAATATAAATTTTATTTATATTTATAATTTATACAAATTATAAATATGAATTTTATTTATATAAATCTTATATATTATATATTTTATATATTATATTTATTGTTTATTATTATTTTCTCTAGTTATTTGATAGAGAGAGACAGTGACAGAGGGAACACAAGCAGGGGCAGAGGGAGAGGGAGAAGCAGGCTCCCCGCTGAGCAGGGAGCCCGATGTGGGGCTTGATCCCAGGACTCTGCAGCCACCCAGGTGCCCCAAGATTTTATTTTATGTTTTTAAAGCAGTCTTAGATTTACAGCAAAACAGAGAGGAAGGTATAGAGATTTCTCAGTTACCCGTGGCCTTACGTGGAGTCCCCCATTATCATGATTCCTCGGAGTGGTACGTTTTTCACCAAGGACGAGTCTGCACAGGCACATCCTAATCGTCCAGAGTCTGCGGTTCACTGTAAGACTCGCTCCTGGTGCTGCACATTCTGTGGCTTCGGACAGATGTGTCTTGACGTGCGTCTGTCATTCTCGCGTTGTACAGAGGTTTTCATCGCCTCTCCTATCTTCCAGGTGTTCCTCTCTTCTGTCACTTGCAACAAACCCAAATTCTAACTAATTCAACAACTATATCTAGTGCCTTTTGTTTTGCACTGTAAGATGGTGACCGAGCTCGAGTTTTATTTGAAATGTAAGTTTCTTGTTTTATTTTAAAAGCAATCTATTTGCTGTTTATTTTCTTTTGAACAACTTAATTGAGAAACTTGGACTTAGATTAATTATGCAAATGTTTCACTTTAATTTAGCAAACACTTATTGAACAATTATTATGTGCAAGGTGATTTACTAGAAGTATCGGGATAAAGAATCAGTGATGATGATATTTTGTTTATTGGAGCACATCACAGTGTCTAGACTGGAGGATCAACAGATTCACAAGTAACTTCCTACACACACACACACACACACACACACACCCCTCCTCATAAAATTGATGGTGCAATTATTTGGTTTTTTAAAAATTCCTGTTTTCCTATAAGGAGACAGGCCTGGGAATGTTATTAGCCCATGTCAGAAAACAAATGTAAATGAAAACTGTATTATTTATTTTATTGCAAATTAGATATGGCAAGGGTAAGAGGAAAAACCTTAAAAAAATATTTGAACTTTTTTTTTTTTTTTAATTTTAATTTTTTTTTTTTTTAAAGATTTTATTTATTTATTTGACAGATCACAAGCAGGCAGAGAGGCAGGCAGAGAGAGAGGAGGAAGCAGGCTCCCCTAGAGAGCAGAGAGCCCGATGCGGGGCTCGATCCCAGGACTCTGAGATCATGACCTGAGCCGAAGGCAGTGGCTTAACCCACTGAGCCACCCAGGCGCCCCTGAACTTTTTTTTTTTTTAAGATTTTATTCATCCGACACAGAGAGAGATCACAATAGGCAGAGAGGCAGGTAGACAGAGAGAGGGAAGCAGGCTCCCTGCTGAACAGAGAGCCCGATGCGGGGCTCGATCCCAGGACCCTGAGATCACGACCTGAGCCGAAGGCAGAGGCTTAACCCACTGAGCCACGGACACGTCAGGTTTGCCAAATGCTGAAAACAAGGACGGGGGGGACATTAGCTTCAAAATTTGCAGGTAGGGAGCAGGGAGAAGCTTTGCGCAAAATGGTCCGGCTCCTTCTCTGGTCTTTGCTTGTTTGTTTCGAACAAGTATCTGAGAGAAATGCGCAGCAAACCCGTTTGGACCCTCGTGTACGGCCAGGTTGAGCCAGAGGAAGGGCAGGCCCCGTGGGCAATGCTGCAGGCTCTCGCGGCTGGCCGCACCCGCGCGTGTGTGCGTGTGTGTGCGCGCGCGCGTGTGTGTGTGTGCGCGTGTGCACACACGTGAGGTTTGGGTCCGGCTGCTGTATCGTGATAGCACAAAACAGAGTGTGCTGAGAGGCCCGGATGGGGTTGAGAAGCCCGTATTGAACTGATACTTTCCCCACTTATCAATTGTGTGTGAGCTCATTCTTGTTCCAGAAATCCACCCTCCGTCAAAGGACTGTTGAAGCCCTCACTGTCGAACTGGGGAGGCCTGTCCAGTCAGGGTGAGAAGCCAAGTGAACACATTTGAAGTAAGGGTGGTACGAGGAAAGGAAGCAGAGCAAATGAACAAGGGGCTAGAGTGGCCTGAAAAGGGGATGTAAATGTCTTACAAACCTGCCATATTCCGAGTTTGGTTTTGTTGGAGTTTCGTAATAGCCCCGTGAAGTGGGTGTTGTGCCCCCCATTCTCCAGGTGAGTTAATGAGGCCCAGAGAAGGTGCGGATCCTGCCGAAGGCCACACAGAAGGAACATGGTGGGGTCGGGATGGGAAATCAAGTCTAGGGTGATTCCCTACTGGACTGGGACGTGGCACCAGAAGTGCACATGCTGAAGGCGGCGGGTTTGCCTGCTGTGGCCTCGAGGGAATCGTGCAAACTCTCTGACCTTCCTTCCCATCACATCCAGAGGTGCTGGGAACGGGACACTTCGGGGGATGGTTGGGACCATGATCTACGATAAGCCCCATAAGTGCTTTGCACATGTTCAAACGTCACACAGCAATCAGGCGTTTTGTTTTCCCTCCACGAGACTTTTCAGCTCTTGATATTAAAAATAGTTATACCTACCAATGGCTTTTCAGAGTGTAGGCTTCAGGGTTTATACAGCCACAAGTGAAGAAGGAGGAAGAGAAGGGTTTCTGGCATGAGGCGAGCTGTTGGCCTCCAGAGCAGAGTCCGTCTGTGTGTGAAGAACGCTGAAGGAGGGACGGCCGCAGGTGCACGTGCTGTGGACGGTTAACCGTGGAACTGAACGGGTGTCATCTCCCTGATGCTGTCGTTGGCAGAGCCAAGAGAGTTCCTGCTGGGATCCTGTACTTGAGTTAGAGATTGTCTTCCTTCTTGTGTTCCCACCTCCCGCTCCTTTGTCCGTGGACAGCCCTGGATGACCGGACGCTTGAAATGATGGAGAATGTGTGGTGGGAGCATGCTCTGGGAAAGGCGTTTTCAGGTTCTAGAGTCTTAGCAGTGAGGGTGGGGCTCGGGGGGTGCAGGGCTGGGTGAAGCTTCTCCTCTCGGTGCTCTAAGTTGGACGCTCTGTGACGCTCTCCCTTTCTCCTGGACGTGGGGCCCGGAAGCTCATCTGATGTGCCTTTAACATGGTTTGGTTTCCCTGCTCCCTAGGTGGTTCTAGTAATCCCAGGACTGCCTAGAAAAGCTGGTCTGCGGTGAGGATACGGGGGCTAGTACTGATCTAGAAAATACTCCTTTTATTCTTTTTCATTTACTTTATTTTTTTGTATCCCCGTGAGATGGGGGATGTTAACTGAGGTAATCGTGGTCATCATTGACGTCAGCAAAGTCGAGATACCATAGACCGTAAACACACACAGCGGCACATGTCAGTCATTTGTCCGTTAGCATGGGCGAAAAGTTAAAACCAAAAAAAAAAAAAAAAATACTCTATAAAAATGGTGGGATACTGAAAAAAGGTGCGAAAAAGAAATAAAATTAATCATAATCCCATTGCTTTAAGATAACTATAAGGTATTTGGTTAGTTTGTGTGTGTGTGTGTGTGTGTGTGTGTGTGTGTGTGTAAATTTACACCAATATAAATATCCATGTAAATCGCGCAGTGGTGCACTGAGTCTGCTTCGACCGGCTCGGGCACCTCTCCCCGGCTCTGCATTCAGCGTGGCCGGTTGACAGACTGGAATCAGGCGCGGTAGGAGGACTGACAGGGCGGGAATCAGCAACGCTGTAAGTCAGAGCTCCTTCACCCGTTTCCCCCTTCTTTTTATTTATTTCAAATTTTTACATTTTGTTGTTGAGTTCGGTTAGCCAGTATATGGTACGTAAGTTTTTGTCACAGAGTTCAGCGCTTCATTAATTGCCTATGACACCCAGCGCTCCTCCGGACTCGTGCCCTCCTTAATGCCGGCCTCCTGCTTTTCTCCCTCCTTAACTGTCGTTGAACGCTTACTGGCACATCACTGTGTGTGTGTGTCTGTATGTGTGCGTGTGTCTGTCTGTGTGTGTGTGTCTGTGTGCCCCCCCCCTTTTTTTTTTTTTTTTTGACCTCTTGAGCTCTTTAAGAGCAGGATCTGGGTCTGATTTCACGGTGCGTCCCTACAGAAACAAACACATCGCCTTACAGACTTAGTGGCTATTTGATAAGTGTGTGACAGATGAAGGATGGTCTGAGGGAAGGACGGGTTAGGACTGTGGTTCAGATTTTTTTGCAACGGAGTCAGTACATTTGTTGACTAACATTTTATTCGTGAGTAGTTCTGTAAACCAAGACCAAAGGGACGGTTTTGCAGTTTGCTGTGTGTCGCTTGTTGGATTAATAGCGAGGACATCCGCTCTCATTCCGGGAGCATTAAGCAGCTGAGTGGGCGCCCGCAGAGTAGAAGGTACACGGGACAATGGGGAGTCCCGGGTCTCTTCTTGTTGTCACGGGCTGGTTGGCTCGGACAGTCTGTCCAAGTCCTGATTCCTCGTTTTGTGAGACGTGTGTGTGCTCTGCGTATGTGGGAGGGGATATTGGAGGGAAGGATGATTTCCAGGCAGTGCTATGTTTTCAAGATGCGTGAAACTTCTCACTCCCCCCCCCCAGTAACCTGAGAGAGAAGTTCATCTCCCAAGGGTATATCCCTCTGCCCCCTGCACGTGGCCTCAATCTTCCCTTTCTCACTGCGCTCTTTAACTTTATGTCGTTTAGCTCTCCTTATTAGTGTGGAGATTGGAATGAATAATGTGTAAGAAATTAATCGCCCCGTGGATATCCTTTTTGATTATTTGGAATGTGAGACTGGCAGAGCCCAGTGCCCCTGCCTGCTGACTGTTAATGACTCCTACTATGCTGTAATTTAATAACGCTTGTGGAAATGTTTGCTTTCTTTTGTATCTGCGTATATTAAAGCATTTGTGCGATTTTTTTTTTATTTTACTTATTTATTTGATAGAGAAAGAGAGCACAAGTAGGCAGAGGCAGGAAGAGAGAGAGGGGGAAGCAGGCTCTCCGCTGAGCAGAGAGCCTGATGTGGGGCTTGATCCCAGGACCCTGAGATCACGACCTGGGCCTAAGGCAGAGGCTTAACCCACTGAGCCACCCAGGTGCCCCACAGCTGACGATTCTTGAAGGGATTTTTTAACTAGAAGTACTGGTAGGGCCCTTTGCCAAGACATGTCCTTTTTTTATTGCAATTTCCTGTTTTATACAAAGTACAGAATGGTCACAGTGTTCAAAGGAAACAAAAATCCATGGGCTTTCTTATGCTACTTAGAAAAAAAAAAATCTACAGTCTGGAAGGAAAGCTGTGTCCGTGGAGTGAGTTTTGCTGTGTGGGGGGAATGTCTTTGCCCCTCCCCCACCATTACTCTATAACACACAAAAGAGCTTTTGACTCTCATGCCCGGAGGCTCTTCCTCTCCAGAGAGGGGCACCATGGGCATGTGTGTGGTCAGCGTGTCATTGATATTTTTGAAGTGTGACGTGGTCTAGAATGATCTTTATGCCCAGCCGACCTTGCGACTGAGCATGGGTCCTCCTGTTTCAACCGCTGTCCTTGCAGGTGGTGGGAACCTGAATTACTCTTTAACGGGAAAAGGTCTGTTAACCCTTTAGTTCTCTGCTGTCTTCATAATGTCTGTCTAGAAGCTGAAAATTCAGAAAGACTTTTTTTCTCATCTGTCCTCTGTTTATTCAAGATAAACATTTGATCTCTGGTTTACCTTTTCTTTTGAAGGGTTCAAAATACTTTCCAAAACTGTATCTGGTTTTTATTCTACATAAACATTTGATCTCTGGTGTACTTTTTTTTTTTGAAGGGATTAAAACACCTTTGGAAGGGATTAAAACATATATATATATATATATAATATTTTATAATATATATAAAATGTATGTCACCGACTTCTCCACCAATAGAATAGATTTCTGAGCAAGGTCCTTTGTGGTTATGGCTTTTGTTTTGCTTAAAGATCGCACATCCCAGCAGGGTTCATGAGACCACAATATTATAATTCTATTTATGTAGAGCTTTTACAGGAACTTAATCAAAACAGAGAAATATCTGACTACTTTTTGTAGATAACATAAGAAAGCTAAAATACAAAATAAAAACATTTTTGTACTAATAAATCTAAAACTCCAGGTGGCCTTTTAATAATCTTTGTAATAGATCATACTACCTGTGCAGATAGTTTCAATATTCTTACACAAAATTAAGAAAATATAGAGTGTTCCATTCAATCATTGCTTAATTACTGAGATTTAAAGAGTCACATCATGATTATGAGGCATACTAAAAGATTGCCATAGCCTAACATTTAGGTACATTTCAAACCTTACAAAGTGCTTTTACAGATGCTATTTCTTTGAAGCCCTCACTGGCATCCTGTGGGAGTTATCCTTAGCATGTAGGGCAGATGAAAAACCTCAGGCTCAGACTTAAACAAGATTGTAGATGTGGGCACTCAGGTTTCCTTATTGACAAAGTAGTTCCCATTCTCCTGTTCCACGTCTTTTCTTGTCCCCCAGCCCCTAGATGTTATTCTGAATATATCTGAGAATATCTGTTCTAATGGACTCTAAGTAAAGACTGGAAAGGTCCAGTTACCGCTAAATTACCTGTGACGGATTTTCACCTGTGAAGACACAGACTTTGGGCAGTTGCTCTCATTTCAGTAACCTCATCTCACCAACGGAGTGTTTTTTTCTGTTAAAAACAGGAGTCTGGCAGGCCTTGAGAAGTAAATGGTGGAGAGCCAAGGGGCCAGATGAGTAGTGTTGGGGTCAAAGCCTTTGAGGAGCTCCTGGGTCTGCCTCTTTGTTGACCTGCTTTGGAGAGTCTTTCCAACCTATAGCTCCTGGATTTCCTCTCTGGGGAAGATCCTTCAGAGCCAAATAAAACCTTGTGTTTGTTATTCTTTCCCCCAAGGTGGGAAGTGAGCTGAGATAGACAGGAGGGCATAGTCCCAGACATTGCCACTTACCATTTTGGAATGAAACTTCCCGTTCCAGGCAGGAGGCCACGAAAACAAAGGGCAGTGGGGGAAACGGGCCACCTTTCGCTTTCCTGTGATGTCAGACACCCGACTGTATGGTTCAGAAGTTGAAACCTGATTCTTTCCCCTTGGTCCTGTTCGTGTCAATTTGTGGGGAGGATTCAGAGGCTTTATTTTATTGGCATTCCAAGTCAACTCTGCAAGGAACGTCAGGCCTCCAGTACATTTATTTGTTTTGCATTTGCTTACAGATACGCAAATAGGAGAGCTACACCACACTCCAGTTTTGAAGACCGTTTCCACCAGTAGGTTTTCCCTAAAAGGAGAAAACTGTCTTGGACATTTCCTATGCAGAGTGGGAAGGGACTATGACCACTCACTCCTCCCAGCTCTGCTCTGGGTGACTCCATCAGTAGAAAGGGGTCCACTTTCTTGGGAGAGAGCCATGGTTGGATACCGCAAACCGTTATAAATTAGTTCCTTCCATTAACATAAAATCTACTTTTCCAGCCCTCTTTCCTATGGTTCTCATTTACATTTCTAGGTTTACGTAGGCTACCCAAACCCTCTTTGACACAAGAGCACTCTGCCTCTACAGAACAATAGTCATGGCTGACCAAGCTTTCTCTTTCCCAGGATGAATGTTTCTGTTTCGCTTAGCCCTGTCCTACGTGCTGTGGTCTGCACATCCATTTCCCTACTTGTTGGTCTCCCCTGGACAAGTTCTAACAGGCTGAGGCCTCACTTAATGCCAACCCTGTGCTTGCACTTTTTGCGACTCTGTCTCATGATTACCGCTTAAAACCACTTGGTATTTTCTGCAATAAATGTTTTAAAGTCAATCCCATAGACACGTCAGGACCAGAGTGGAGGCTGAGGGTGCGGCAGGTGGGGGGGGAGATCCAGCATGAGCGTAACCCCAGAACGATTCTAGAAACTAGACTGCACTCTTAGTCCATTACAGTTTTAACCTTCCTGGGCCAGCACAGCTCCTCCTTCGTCTGCCACACTCCCCCAGCATGCTATTGATGTTTCTCTCAGTTGCGGACCATTTTTCATCTCTGTGTTACCATCAATCTTTCTCCTGTGTGTGAATGAATGAATAATTACCTTCTGACTCCCTGACTCAGGATATCTGAATATAAGCAGTGTTGCTCATTTCGTTTCTTTGTCAAACACTACTGATCACCCTTCTGGCTAGCTGGTCGGTACAGTTGCCCACGAGTAGCTGTTGATTTACTTCTCTCCTGTCAGACTGTGGATTAGGTGAGACCAGCAAAAAATGTGCAGAAAGAAAAGAGCAGAAATGATTGCTACATCCCAGGTCTGAAACTTAGTCTCTTAGAATGTAAAAATAATGACACTAATAAGAACAACAGTTACAACATAATAGCTACACTGTGTTTTTCTTTACCACGTGAGAGGCGTTGTGCTAAACGCTTTACATATGCTGTATAATTTCATCCTTAAGCCATTTACAGATTTGAGAATTTAAGGAACATGCCCCAGTCAGACTGCCTGCTGGGGAAGCCAGAATTCAAACCCAGATTTTTAAATTTTCCCTGTCAAGTTCATTCTCTCAACCATTGTGTTATAATGCAGTACACTCAATAGACTGTCAGTAAAGGCTCATGAGCATACTTCCTCCCTCAAAAGGAAGCTAAGAGGTTCTGGAAACTTAGTGATGACTTGTAGTTCAATGGACAAAAGCGCAATGGATAAGTGATCCTTTGAATACAGTACCTTCCTTCTTAGATTAGACTCTCATTTTTAAAAAAAGATTGATGTATTTATTAGTGTGTGAGCTGGGGGGAAGGGCAGAGGCAGAGGAAGAGACAGTCTTAAGCAGACTCCCTGCTGAGCTTGGAGTGCGACCACTGCTGGGCTCCATCCCACAACCCTGAGATCATGACCTGTGATGAAGTCAAGAGTAGGACGTTTAACTGACTGAGCCACTGGACATTTAACCAACTGAGATGCTCTCATTTTTGATAGAGAAGCTCTGAAGTGGGCAACAAAATACTGTGTATATTCCATATATCACTTGTTTTTTGATGCCTGCTGGAGGAAATAGTCCAGAACGGGAGGAAAAATCCATCAAAGAAGAACAGATTTAATAGAGGAATCATGGGAAAGCCAAACTAAGTAGAGATGAAATGACAGGTTAATGAAAACATGTGCTGTGTGTCAAGAGATACAAGGTTTAGGTTTTCTCTGTGTTGGGGAAGAATATGCCTCTAGATTCTGGGGTGAAATATAGTTTCCATAAGAAAATTCAACCACAGGGATGGCTTGACCAGTAGAGAGTACAATAGAACGTCCACCTCCTCTTTCCTGGATATTAGAATTCTCTTTTGCATCAGTGTTTTCAATAGCGTTTTGTTTGGTCGACCCCCTTACCTGTAGATCATATTGAGCTTGCAATCAGAGGAAGACTCTAGATGTTTTTTAGAGAAGCTGCTGTGTAACTGGATCCTCTTCAGGTTCTGCTTTGGTGATTTGACTATTTAAAATGAAACCCAGGTGTTATGTTTAGATCTGTTGAATTACGTTTTCTGAAATGCCACCGAGCTTTCCATAAGGTTGGGTTTTTTTAATGTGTTGGATTATATGGCACATTTCCTTTCATTCTCTGATCTGTGACATGATCACCCTTCCGGCTAGCTGATCCCATCAGAGGACAGAGCCACGAGGCCGCACTTTAGTTAGAAACTTGCCGCCAACTTTTCCTTGACCTGTTAACGAGTGTTCTCTGGTATACAGCTGTAAAGTCTAATTTTAAGACACCCTCTATCTTTTCTATCTACGTCTCATCTTCAGCTTTGTCAGATGTCTTGCAAGACCTCATTTGAGTTCCTGGAGCTAATGAACATCTTCTTTTATTCTAGTTCCAAGGACAGAAGAACCACATGGTCCAGCAATTATGGACCCACAGGAACTGCTCCTTAAGTGGTTATTGATGATTCTTACCTCGTGCTCATTATGGAACAATGTTAAAGGGAACGTATGGTCTGCTGACAGCACCAAGCCCTGTGTGGAAGATTAGCTCTGCATAGCATAATCACCACCATCAAGTCTCCTGTGAACTATTTTGTGTAGGATAATGTTGGAAGGAGACAGGTCTTTCACCACTGGTGATGGGCATTCTGTCTGGGAAGATCTCCAGTCAGCCATAACTGGGTCTTCAGATGTTCAGACATTTAAACCCCTTATGCAACAGAGTGCACTTTGCAAACCTTTTGATCTTTATTGACAGAATGTGTTCCTCTATTTTAAACGTGCTTTTGTTTCTTTTCTAATGATATTGTCCTTGGATCCTATCAAGGTAAATTTGGAAATTATTCTGTAATTCCTTGATCTCTATTGATTACATTTGCAACTAACTAGTGAACCTTGTGTTTGGAAGGTTTGGTGTGGATACGGGTTGCCCTCAAAGCCCTGAGAACATTAGGGGATAAATGACAACCCCAGAGTTGGCCAATGAAGAAGGTTGACTGGTTGCTAGTGCATTTTATAGATAGGCTTTTAATTAAATGGAAACATACCAAGTAGTTAAAAAAATGATATTTTTTCATCCCTTTATGTTGTCTGTAAGGGAAATGAGGGAAAGTATTATTTATGAAGGTAAGTGGTGATGACTTCTAGTTCACATTTACTGTTGAGTTTTTAGGTGTGAGTCTGTGTAGGTATTCTGGAGAAAGAAAAAAAAAAATCTTTATATTCCTGGTAGACCAGTTGCCTGAGCATCAACATTGTTTCCATGGTATTTCCATGAGATAAATCACCCAGCTATGAGATTTATTTTGGAGTAGTTAGGAAAAGGTAAGATAGCCTTTTCTGAAATGTTTCTTTAAAGGGCCAAGATATAATAAACTGCATGCTACAAGAAGGCAGAATGACATATTTTTTTAAAAGATTTTATTTATTTATTTGACAGAGAGAGATGACAAGTAGGCAGACAGGCAGGCAGAGAGAGAGGGGGAAGCAGGCTCCCCACTGAGCAGAGAGCCTGATGTGGGGCTCGATCCCAGAACTCTGGTATCATGACCTGAACCGAAAGCAGAGGCTTTAACCCACTGAGCCACCCAGGCGCCCCTCAGCATAACATATTAAAGCAAGCATCCCAGAAAGTAGCCCAGCCTAGGAATTTAGCAAGCTTGCTGGAGAAGAAGTAGCTATGATATAAGTTGGTCATGGGGCACATGAAAGTTACAGGGGAGAGCAGACAAAAGTTTGAAATTCAGTGAGGCTAAACTGATCTGTGTTAAAAATTAAAGTGCTGGGTCCCCTGGGTGGCTCAGTCAGTTAAGCCTCTGCCTTCTGCTCAGGTCATGATCTCAGGGTCTCGGTGGAAAGCCTGCTTCTTCCTTTCCTCCTACAGCTCCCCTGCTTATTCTCTCTCTCTGTCAAATAAATAAAGTCTTAAAAAAAATATTTAAGTGCTAGCCATCAGAGGATGGCTGTAGGAATTCACCCTACAGATTTAAAACTTGCCAGGGCCTGTGGTTTTTGGTAGTTAAACATCTGTACCCTGGCTTGGAACTGGTGAGTGACGGGTAGTATTTTCAAAAGCCTACTCAGCCACAACATTTTAAGGAGATGATGGGCCAAGGAGATGATGGGCGCTTTTAGTTTACTATGAAGAGGTGAAACTTTCTAGAAGCTAAGTGATTTGTCCAAGGTTGCTAGCTAGCGGCAGAGCCAAGACCTGAGCAGAGCCACCCACCACATGTCCCAGATGTTAACAGGGGAAGATTTTTGTGAAAAACTAGGGTGGGCTCTTTGTTTGTTTGTTTTTAACTGCTTGAAAGTGGTTCCACCTTTAGCCAAATATGCATTCCAGATTTTTCTCCGGCAATGGTGATTTTGTAAAACTTTTTAAAGGAGTCATTAAATAGAAAATCAAATTAATGCATGCACAAATTGTAATCTTTTATACAAACAAACCTTCAAATTCAGGTATTTTTTAAGCCAGATGCCCTTCTTTCTGCTTTGAAAAATATGGTTACTTAGCTTCACAGTCTATAATGGGGGAGTTGTACCCTGAGAAACTTTTTCCTGTCAAAACCTTAGTTACAAGAATAATGATTTCATTGGGAAGATGATAAATCAAGAGTTTCAGATCTCTCATTACAGTTATTTTTTTTTTCCTGTAGGGATTTCGATAATAAGAGCTTTAAAAGTACCCGTGAAGGGGCGCCTGGGTGGCTCAGTGGATTAAAGCCTCTACCTTTGGCTCAGGTCATGATCCAAGGGTCCTGGGATCGAGCCCCACATCGGGCTCTCTGCTCAGTGGGGAGCCTGCTTCCCCCTCTCTCTGCCTGCCTGTCTGCCTACTTGTGATCTCTCTCCATCAAAATAAATAAATAAAATTAAAAAAAAAAGTACCCATGAAGGTGTAGCCACAAAACCAAACCACACGTAAGCAAATTTATTCTTGGTTACGTCTGACTTCTTTGCCCCCTGGGTTCTGAGATCAGCACAGCATTCCTTGTCCACCTTCATTCCTGTCACACTGACCACGGAATGGCACAGTCATAGATGTGCTGTGGGGACCGAGCTCTTGAAGCCACTGGTTCTGTCATTGTAACAGAGACTTATGTGACCGAACCGTGTAATGACCGATGTCCATCTACATGGTTCACTTCTGAAAATTTATGCTACAGGGTTTTCCTCTTGCCTGTTCTGGATTATTGAATAAAGAATTCCATAGAAATGCGGTTTTATTTTTCAGGCTGTGTGGTTCATCTCCTTTACTACTGTAATATGAAAATCCCCACACCAACAGGTGAAATCTTTTTTTTTTTTTTAAGATTTTATTTATTTATTTGATAGAGAGATCACAAGTAGGCAGAGAGGCAGGCAGAGAGAGAGGGGGAAACAGGCTCCACATTGAGCAGAGAGCCATGTGCGGGGCTTGATCCCAGGACCCTGAGGTCATGACCTGAGCCGAAGGCAGAGGCTTAACCCATTGAGCCACCCAGGTGCCCCTCGCAGGCAGAGTCTTTTTTTTTTTTTTTTTTTTAAAGATTTTATTTATTTATTTGACAGAGATCACAAGTAGAGAGGCAGGCAGAGAGAGAGGGGGAAGCAGGCTCCCTGCTGAGCAGAGAGAACCCGATGTGGGGCTCGATCCCAGGACCCTGAGACCATGACCTGAGCTGAAGGCAGAGGCTTTAACCCACTGAGCCACCCAGGAGCCCCAGGCAGAGTCTTAAGGATGCTCATTTATGACATGGTATGTCCTATAATCGGTTGCATTTTCTCACAAACAGTAGGATGCTCGGAGGCCGTACCTGTGGACTTCCTTGAACAGGAGGTGCCAGAGATGACAAAGAGGCATTATAATTACCTGACTGTATCTAATTCTGATCTTATTTTTTCCATTATTTTTGTTTCTCTGGGATTTTCTGATCATTGAATTTTAGTGTATCTTTGTTATTGGCCTCATACATATTTAAAAAATGAAACATCCAAGTAATAATTTAGATAAACTTCAGATACAGTTTTTAAAGCACGAGATGAAGTACAGGCAATAAATAAAAACAAACTTCGGTAGAGCTTTTGTGGGAAGACCAGCGGATTCTGTCGGTTTGCAGTCTCGGGGGTCCCTGGCTGGGATCTGAAAATTGGCCGCGGGACACAGAAGGCAGGGAAGGGGGAGGCAGCTGCTGCGGGTGACAGGTGGCAGAGGTAATAAGCCAGGGAACTTACCTGTGAGGCTGGAGGCTTGATGGGGTGGCCGCCAGCCGAGGACGTTCCTGCTTCCACCCTCCAGAATCTGGAAGTTTCTCTAGTGGTCTTAATGGGGTTCAGTCACGGATACCCTCAGTGGTGGTCTGGATGCCACATTGCTCTCTCCAGGCTGCGTCCTTAAAAATGGCTCCCATTTGGGAACAGAGAGTGAACTATACCTTCCAAGAACTTGGGGAGGTGAGGAGCCCCTGGCTGCCAGGAGCCCGCTCGTGGGTCAGCCTGCGGTCGTGTCCTTGTGATGGCCTCCTCCGACAGACCCCTGGAGAAACACTCTGATGCAGAAGCAAAGGAAGGAAGGGGATGGCTGGAGAGGTCTGTGCATTTGATGTGCTGATGTGCAAAGGGGGAGGAGGCCAGAGCTGCCCAGAAGACAGTCTGTGGCTTTTCCAGTACTTTCCCTGGAGGGTCCAGGCTGAGGGGGATTTCCTTGCTCCTCACTTGGGACTAGATACAGTAACACAGCTAGGGTCCCAGGAGGAGTGTGTGGGGGGGATTTCTTCTTTCCCTCAGTCTCTTCCAGCTACCAGTGAATCTGGGGATGAGGGTCCCAGTGGTTCTGGGTGTGAGTCCTGAAGGCGGGGGGACCTGAGGTCGCCAGTGCTTTGAACAGTTCTGCGGTTTTCCTGAGAAATCTCACAGGCCTTGGGGAAGCTGAGCTTTGCTGGACGGGGCGGCAGAAGGATTCCTGTGCTCCGCTGGTAGATCCTTATGGCCCTGGACGTCGGTGTATTTAACAGGGTAGCCTGCAGAGTAGGGGGTGCCCGGGACGGCATAAGGAAAGAATGAAGAAGTTGTCATTGTTCCAAGTTATCCTGTTTGCCTGGAGAAGTAGGAGAAATTGTATTTTCCCCTAATCAGTTTATAGACAAGCCTCCTCTCCCCGTGTGTGTGTGTGTGTGTGTGTGTGTGTGCATGTACTTGAGGGTGACTTAAACACATCGTGATGGCTTGTGAGCAGAATGTTGTCCAGTAACATTAGGAGACACAGGCACAACAAGTCGCAGATCTGAAATCCTCACATGATGTCTTGGAGTTGGCCCAGTGGTCTCTGTGTAAAGGTTGCCAGTGACCCAAATGGAGAGAGAACCTCTTGCCAACAGGCATATGTTGTTGCTTTCCGATAGTAATGAAGTGAGTGTCAAACCAGATTTGTTTGGGAGCAGGTTCCAGCGTGTGCACCTGTGTCTAGGAGGATGTCGCGTGCACTTGAAGGATGCCTTGAAGCTGTTCGGCTCCTTTCACTTTTCCCTCCTTCCAGCTCTCACACTGTCAACGTAAAAACTCGTTTGCTGTCCTGCGGTTGTGTTGCAATCCCGTATGTATAGCTTCGTGCATGTAACTGTGGAGAGTCCTGCTGGAGACTTTCGTCGGCAAAGTAGTACTTACTGTGTGTTTTTTCTCTTCTTTCTGGTTTTATTGAGATATAATTGACATACAACACTGGGTAAGCTTAAGGCGCACTGTCCTGATCTGCTCTGTGTTTATGTTGTGAGATGATTATCACAGGAAGTCGAGCTCTAACTTCCATCACTCACACAGTTACATGTTTTTTTCCTTTTCCTTGTGATGAGGACTTTTGAGGCGCGCTCGCTTAGCAGCTTTCACATACGCACGCTAGTCCTGGTGGCTGTAGTCCCTTCGTTCACCACGTCCCAGGACTCACCTGTCTTAGGACTGGAAGTTTGTGCCTCTTTACCACCTTGGCCCAGGCCCCCTTCCCCTGCTCTCTGCCTTGGCAACTACAAATCTGATCTCTGTTTCTACGGCTGGTTTTAAGATTCCATACCTGAGTGAGATGATACAGTGTTTGTCTTTCTCTGGCTGACCCACCTCACCTGGCCACGTGCCCTCAAATTCCATCCACGTCATCGCAGGTGGTGGGACTTTCCTTCCTCTGTAACTGGACAGTGTGCCACCACCTACGCACACACACTGCGTCCCTTCCACCCACCCGTCTGCCCATGGAGACCCAGGCTGCCGCCATGTCCTGGGCACCGTGAACAGCACTGCAGTGAACGTGGGGTTGCAGACATCCTCTTGGGATAGGGACTCTGTTTCGTTGAGACACACGTCCAGAAAGAAGCCCCTTGACCACATGGCAGCCCATCCCTACTTCTCCTCACGGTTCTCTGTAGTGGGTGCACCAACCCCCATTCCCACCAGCTGTGCACAAGGCCTGCCCCATGTCCCTGCCAGCTCGTGCCATCTCCCCATAATGATGACAGCCATTCCACCAGGTGTGAAGGGACACCTCACCATAGGCCTAATCACCTCTTTAATATCCAGGGATGCTGAGCTCCCTTCTGTGCACCTGCAGGCCACCTGGATCTCTTCTCTGGAGAAATATCCATCAGTACTGCATGACGTCTGTGAACTTGTACATACAAGGATCCTCTGCTAGTTTGCATCCCAGGGATAACTCACTAAGAATTTCTTGAAAAGGGCTTGAGAGCCTCTGACCTCCAGTCTTACCTGTTGTGCTCAGGGGCAGCAGGAAGGCCTTGCACTGTAGTGAGTAGAGATGACGTAGCGTTAGGGAGGTTGGACACACTGAAATAGAGACAGTCTTTGGTGTGTAAATGATGGTTTTCTCCTAGTTAATGGAATTCTTTTAATCTCTTTAGAGTCAGGTTGTTGATGGGGACATGGGAATATTAAAATGTATGATGTAGAAGTTTCAAAGATGTTTACCAATATTTTTCTCGAACCAGTTACCTTGTTGATAAAATTTACGATTTTTTCTTTCATTCTTTTTCCTTTAAAATGTAGCTGTAGCTTTTTTTTTTTTAAAGATACAATCATAGCTTTCTAGTAGACTGTGATGTGTTATAGTAGAAATACACATTACTCTTTACCATAGAAAAAATATTAATTTCTCCTATGGGGAATTAGGTATATTTCATAAAGAAAAAACAATGAGCTGAGCCTTACAAAAATAGGTCAGATCGTCACCTAGACGTATAAGTTAGAAGAGGCCTCGAGGCAGGGAAAAGTAGCCAGAGAAAATGAACATATTAGAAAGGGCCATGCAAGTTAGTGGGTGACAGAAGGGAATGATGCCAGGAGCTGAAAGCACATTGCGAAGGTTGTAATGATCACGATAACACAATTTAGCCTTTCTTTAGCATACAGTGGTGCTCTAGAGAAGAGCTTTTAGTTGGGGATGACCGTGAGTAGGAGGATCTTCTCAAACAGTGCAAAGGGTGCATGCACGAGAAGGCAGGAGGGTCAATGATGAAACCCTCATAAAATCCCCAGGTGGGTACTGAGAGCACGAGTTACACTGTTTGCAGAGAAAATGGGGGGAAAGGGGCCTGGCTTATATATGAGCTCTAGAACCAGTGGGCGGTGATAGAAAGGCAACCATAATTGAGGTTATAAGGAAAAAACAGTTCTGGGTTTCTGTTTACATATCTAATCTTTTCCATTCCAAATTGTCTCCAATCAGGGCACCCGGTGTTTAAAATATTAACTATTATAGTGACCTATTTGAAGTGGGCAAGCTGGTGATAAGTGGCTAGAGAGTGAGTTTAAATTTAAAGCTCATTTATTTCTCTGTTGAGCCATTATACGAGTGTGCAAAAGCAACTCATCCTCGTCATCCTCATCACAACTGTGATCATCATCCAACAACACTGGAGGCTGTCTGTGCGGACCGCCACGCATCCCCCATCTCGCCTGTTGCTCATAATAACCCTTCGGGCACTGTGATTGTACCCGTTTTACACATGAGCTATATGAAGCTTGGAGAAATCGAATGGTTTGCTGAGGGCTGCACAGGTAGTAAATGGCAGAGCTGGGCTTGGGGATCAGGGAGCGTGGGCTTCAGAAAATTACACTGTTTGCCCGTTATTTTGCGAGGAGAGTCCATCGAGAATAGGTTAAATTCTTCTATTATGAAGTCCCAGAATCTGTCTAAATTATTTGGGCACATTAAGACTGTTTTATTGAAGTGTGGGGTATATTTGAGGAAAGTTGGAACCCGGCGGGTTGCCTGGAATCTGCAGCTCAGAGAATCAGGACCTCAGACAGCTCCCGGGGCCGGTCCTGATTGGTAGAGGCCTCTGGCTGACGGCTTCCTTTGCCGTCCTTCCTGCTGATTGGCTCTCACCCTGTACATCTTCACCTTTTCTTCTAACTCATAACATTAAGTTACGCTGGCTCACTCTCCTGATTTTGGACCTCCGAATTTCTGAGTTCGGATCTGATTGCCTAGTTTATCTTTGAATATTTGGGCATCGGTTTGTCATGGCCTAGTCTGTGCAATGGCCGTCCTCCAGTGAGGGCTCACTTTTTAACCCTATACTTGGACCTGGCGGGAGGAGAGGACGGCGTTAAGCCTGCTCCGCTAGGCCTGCCCCTCAGCAGGGGTGCTGGGTGGCAGAAGCTCAGACAGGTACCTCTTTGGTTTAGAGGAGGTAGATGGTGTGTCTTGCAAATGCATCACTATTTAAATGAAAGAAATTGTTACCACGTCTACTGGTATTTAAAACATTGTGTAGGCCTCCTGGGTGGCTCAGTCGGTTAAGCGTCTGCCTTCGGCTCATGTCATCCCGGGATTTAGGGATCGAGTCCCCTGTCAGGCTTCCTGCTCAGTGGGGAGTCTTCTTCTCCCTCTGCCTGCTGCTCTCTCTCTCTCTCTGACAAACAAATAAATAAAATCTAAAAAAAAAAATAAGTAAAACATTGTGTATTAGCCAGAATGTGGTGTATTTATTCATTAGCACTTAATATGTCTACAGGAACATAGTAACAAGAAATCTTATATTATCACAGAATCAGATGCTTCACTTAAAAAAAAAAAGAAACCCTTCTTTTATTTCCAAGTGAAAATATCACAGCAGTTGGGGGAGTCTGTACTGTACGCAGATAAAAATATTTAAATGATTAAATCAAATAATCAGAATCCCTTGGTCTTTGTTTTCCACCTTGATAAAATTTATGTATCTGTTTCTAACTGTCAAAAGAATTTAGAACTCATTTTATTTCCCAGCCCGACCACATTGATTTCTGTCCTTCAGAGTATTACAAGGCTGCCGTATAAAAATTCAAGGTCTGCGCAGTATCTGTGATTCTATTTTCATTTGTCTCTCAGGTGGGAATTCATGAATTATAATACCTTTAGCCTGCATTTTATAGAATATTTTGCTAAGAAAAGGTAGGGCCATTGATGATAGGACCACATAGGGCTGACGCATCACTACGGTACCATCTAATAGGATTACCAAAATTAGCGTCTTCAGTAGTAATTATGTTGGTATTTATCCCTTAATGCCAGGAAAGCCTTAGAATTTTCTGAGGTTGGAACTTAAAGAATGTCTGCGGAATTGCTTAGCATCAAGACTCACAGTTCACCCGTAAAGGGCAACTCATGCGGCTGATAATTAAATTGAGTGAGGCGGCTAAGAGGACCCTCCCAGTTCAGCTGAATTTCTACACGTAGGATATTCAAACATCAGACTTGTTCATGATCTTTCTTTATATGAGCAATAAATACATGGCAGACAGGCTGTTATCTGTATGCACTGAGGATGTCGGTTATAGGGAGAACCCAGCCCCGGTATCTTACAGCCTCTGAGCCTATCAGATAACGGTAGGATATGTGCGATCATGCAGAGAAATGAAATAATTCTGGAATGTCTTCAGAGTGATTATTTTAAGTGATCCTGTTACTTGCTTGTAGTTCTGTGATTATACACCTACCATGTGCCAGCTGCTGTGGAAGTCTATAAAAATGGGTAAGATGGGACAGAGGTGGGAAGAGCGACATAAATCAGAAAGGTGAGCGTGCGGAGGACGGAGACCTCATGGTCCGGTTGCAGGATCTGGCAGGGTCTATAGAGGAGGGCTCTGGCTGAGTTAGGTCTGAATAGTTGGGAGGAGGGAATGGTACCGGGGTGGGGGGGGAGGAGAACAGATGGGGAGGGGCAGGAGTGTTCTGAATGCTCAATGGATCTTTCCGGGATGAAGCGCTGCGTTTGCAAGGGATGCGGATAATCTGTGAAGGAGGCGAACTAGAGTCAGCTTCTGGAGAGCATGAATTCTAGAGCAGAGGTTTCGACTTTATGCCACAAATAATGAGCGAGAATTCTACACTTGGAATCAGGGACACGTTTTTGAGCTTTAAGAGGTCTAATCCTGCTGCTATGGGCAGAATATACTACAGATGATTATTTAGGATTACAGTTACTCTAGGTCTGGTTTGTTCTTTACGGTTGGTAGTCAATACACGATGTGTTGGTAATCCTGGGAATAGAAGCAACCACTTCTCCTGTCTTCCGGTTGCCACATGTCAATGACAGGGTTCCAGGGTACGAAGTCACAGTCTTGGGAAGAACAGTTTGCAAGAATTTGCACTGAAGCAGTTAAAAATCTGGCTTGTGATTCTGAATTAAGCGGAGTGTTTTTCATTATGTCTTTGGAAAGTAAATCTCGTGGATTCACCCAGCTTTGTATTTTTGGAACGACACGGAGGCATAGTCGCTGGCTGAGGTGTGAGAGAGGTTGGGTTCGAATCCAGCTGTGCCCTGTGAATTGCTGGCAAGCTGTGGAGACAAAAAGACCAGTCGTGCTTAGGTTAAATCCAGAGACAACTTTGTTTGGGAGACAGGAAGGACAATAATGTTTAAAGGGGAGATGGCAAATGTGAGCTCTGCTATTCTCCAAAAATTGGATCCAAAAGAATTTCTTCCTGTGGCGGTACCATTTAAGGGGATATCGACTCCTCCCACCCCCAATTTTGGATTTGGGCAATAACGAATTAACAGGAGGTTTAAATATTATAAAATCTTCATGAAATTCCCTCTTCTCGATGTAGATTTCTTGCAGGGAGCGGCAGTAAGCATGTCCTCCAGTCTTCCACTGTGAGCCCGTGCTAATAGCTGTGGCATTGGCCATTTCCTGTTGTCTGTTCAACTTCCAGAACATTGGGTGTTCGCACTGATTATATTACTCAGGTAATTGTCCAGCCCAATCTTTATCTTGCTTTGTATTGTAAACACAGCTGCATTTTAATTTAATACATTGTTGGAACAGAGAAGGCTCGTCTCTACGCCCCGCATTTGGGATGCTGCTACCGAAAGTGCCTGCTTTGGTGCCCCTTGAGTCTAACTGTATATCCTCTTCTGTCCCCGCTCATCTCTGTGGAGAGGACAGGCACAGTCTCTCTGCCCCATATCCCAGTGCTTACCACAGAATCTGGACCCTCCTGCACCATCAATTAAGGTTTACTGAACAAAGACTATTAATTAAATTAATGTATTGCGTTAGCACAAATAACTCGACATAAATAACTTTTGAAGCTGTCAAAACATCTAGTTAGTCTCACTGCTCTAGTCAGAGAGGCAGTCACTTAAGTGAGAGAAAGAACAAAAGTCAATCATTTGCTTAAATTATGGAAATGTCACAGCTGATTGCTCTTCATTCCTCTCCTTATTCAGCAGGCTCTGTGCTAAGTCCCTTGGGAATTACCCACTTTCTGGAGTTAGTACAGGGGTTAAGTGCTCACCGTCTGGTGCGTAGAAGGCTATCTGTTAAACATAAAGGATGAACTTTTATATCACACTGGGGAGCCCAAAAGGCTTCCCGGAGAAGGTGATACTAAGCTTTGCAGGGACACTAGGAGTTGGTTGTTTGAAGGGCATCCATAGGGAACCATGACAACCAGAAAGGGCCGGAGTTGGAGGCAGCATGATGCTTTAGGAAGCTACTGATAGTTCGGCACCGCTGGGAGAAGGCTAGGAGAGTAGTTTGCTTCTTTTGGACATTTAAAACTTTTTAAAGCAGAAATTAATCATAAAATACTTAAAGATATTGAGCAAGTGAAATGAGATAGGATTATGTTCTCTTTTCATTCTATTAAAAATAAAACTTTCTTGGGGTGCTTGGGTGGCTAAGTTGGTGAAGTGTCCGACTCTTGATTTCAGCTCAGGTCAGGGTCTCATGAGATCAAGGCCAGCGTTGGGCTCCACACTGGCTGTGGAGCCATCTGAAGAGTCTCTCTCCTGCTCTCCCCCACTACCCATTATGCTCTCCTCTCTCTCTCTCTCAAAAAAAAAAAAATCTAAACATCTAAAAAATAAAACTTTCAGAAACTAATGAATAGTCACAGCTACTTGCTGAATTAATAAAATGATCTTTATGAATCAAAAATTAAAATTAAAAAATAACAAACAAAACTTTCTCTAAGTCAGAGGTAACACATAATCATTTTGAAAACTTAGACAACACAGATAAGACACTACCCATAATCCCTACATTTGGAAATACCACTCTCATTAATTGGTGTATTTTCTTACAGATTTAGTAAATGTCAACATTTAGCAGAAATCATTAACAGTAATACTTTGATGTGTTCCTATGTTTTTTTTCTTTTGTATCAGTACTTTGTATCTGCATTTCATGGTTGTAGATCATGGCAAAAATCAAAGGGAAGTAATAAATCACCATTACGTGGCTTTTATTTTAGAAAGGGACGAGTTAACATTTATTGACAACCTACTAGGTTTTCATATTAAATAATTATCGGTCAACCAAGTTCAAGTTGCCAGAGGAACCCAGACTGCCATCTCTAGGAGATGAGAAGTGCCTGTGGGTTCTTCCCTGTGTGCATTGATTTCTTGTTGTTGCTCTAGTTCCTCACTGAATCGTTTTGGCAATCCGATGAACCATTTGAAAAATCACGGATGACCCACATGTCTTACTGGAGGAGTGATTTATGGATCAGTGCCTTTCATTTGATCATCTGTTTCTACCTTCTGTGTTTAAAATAAGAAGTCAAATGCCATGCATTTTTAAAGGGTTAAGCCTATGCGGCATTTTAGAAATGAAGCAGATAATTGAAAACCAAATAGTTCTTGCTTTAAAATGATTAAAAAAGAATATAAATGTTGATTATTTCTACTTATAAAATAACCCTTCCATTCTGAAAGTCCTCATGATGGAGGCACTTAAATGCTGGCAAGTGCACACATCCACCTGAGGATAGTTTAAAATGCCATCAAATATAAGAAGTGACTTTTAAAGAAGAGAGCCCTTTGAGGCCATTCACTTGATACATTCCAACCAAGTCTGATTTTTTAATGTGCAATATTATAGAGGTATATGGTTTTGTTGTTAAATTTTATTATGAAAACTGTGGCTACTTCTATTTGTGTTCGATGGTTGGATTTCAACATTGACTTCATCTTGGTTGGCCCTTTCCCATCAGAACGCTACGCTTTGGCTGTACGTTCCAGGGTGTGAGGGAGTACGTACATATGTACATATGTACATATGTACTCTACGAGTAGTAAACATTGTGTTCTAGCTTTCCGTGGAGAAGTTGGAGTGGGTCTCCTGTAGCATCAGGAAAAATGGCAGAAGATTGGGTCATCCTATAGAATACACAAGAAGGGATATAGTTTCTACAGGGAAGACGAGGCCTTGGAAATGAATCTCGGAAGAACTGGGATGACATATGAATCAGTGTTTACTGCCAAATGTTATCTTCTGCTTTGGCAGAGGCGATGATGGTATTATTGTCCTTGTGAGATATGTTCAGAGCCTAAAAATATATTCAACAACAGCAACTGAGGAGTGGCCAAGAAGCAGAAGTCTGAAACCTTGGTAATCCAAGGAGGTACACGGATAATGTCAACCGTTGAGATGTTTGTTTCATGATGTTTTCTAAAGGGTGCATGCTTGTGCACGTGGATAGCCACTGATGGTCTCTCCTCCCCAAACCCGTCATCAGAATCCTGGGTGGTGTGGGCGTGTGGTCCTCTGTGTGGTGGGTTCCTGGGTGAGAAGCTTGGCTCAGGATTTAGGTTTGATTCAGCTGAAGAGTTGACAGCAGCCTCCCTTGGGCACATTGAAATACCCAAGAAGAAACAAAAGTAGAAAGTAAGAGGCAGGTCTTTACCCCACATTGGGCTCTAGGTCATCCTAATGAGTTGTTTACTGGCGGCCAGTCATGTTCTGGAGCTGGTCACCCATTGTTAAGTCCTCAGGAAGTCGCTGTGTTGGTTGTCAATAATAATTCAGTAAGTTATGGTAAAAGGAGATAATGGATACTCAGAACGCATCGATTCTTTGTTGTTTTCCCACATTTTATTATTATCTGTGCTCCAAAGGTTATTTACATCTTGTAAATAAACTGCTCCTCCCTTCCCATCTCTGGGTTCCCTATTCTACATTGGAAGCTTGAAATCAACCACTTTGGGAACATTTGCATTATAGAAATCAGCAAACAGTATAAATCAGCACTTGCTTGATTGTTTTTTTCCGCTGTCTAGACTTCAGAAAGTGATTGAGAAAACATTAGCAAGGCAGATGTAAACTTAAAAGTGCCTTGTGTCTATAGCTGTTCCATTGTAAGCAGCCAAAAAAGGGGGCCGTTCTCTGGATATTTGAATATTGTTACTGAATCAATGAAAGAAAGTGGCTCCCATCATCGATAAAGAAGTAAGATTTGGACATTCATCTTCATTGTTTTACTTTTGTCTTACTTGTTAATATAAACAAAAAGAACAACCAGCATTCATGCCATGTGCAAAATTAAGACTGTAACTTTATTGGGAAAGGAGTTATGGATTGGGATACAACTCCATTTGCCAACTCCTAGTTGAATTGCAGCCATGGTTGGTTGGCTATGGATACAAGAATCAGGTGGAAACCAGTATAAGCATCTTGGGAATATCAGTTGGCTACACAGAATTTACAATAAAGAGGCATTGTCTATTTCATTCTTGGTAAATTGTGTGGTGCACATTCTTAATATCAGTGTAATTTATAATAAACTTCTCTATTTTTTGAGCATACATTTTTATGTTGATATACACATACTTCTTTTGGAGGGCTAATTATTAACCATTTGTTAGCACAGCATTACCAGACTAGTTAACCATTTGTTAGCACATTACTGGACTATTTAAGCATTTGTTAGCACAGCATTGCCAGACTGGTTAACCACTTGTTAGCACAGCATTGCCAGACTAGAAGTCAACACCACCACCACCTACCCCTTAACCTTCCAAGTTTGAGGCTATTTATGATATGGTGGAAAAGTCCTTTCTCCTCTTTCTTCTTGATGATTAGAAATCTGTTTCTTGGACATAAGGCTGCCAGTCTGTCTAGGATGTTAACATTCTTAAGAGAAATGACACATTATCTCTCAGTCATTCACGTCATAGTATGCTTGAATTTGTCACATCGCTACACTGATTAGAGAGGCAGGGATACTGTTGGTGAAGAAGTTCAGAACGGGGAGTCAGACATCAAAAGTGAATTTTTTCCACTTCCATATTTTGTCCGAGGCAGCAGGGATTTTAGAATTAGAGTTTTTTATGAGCACAGCTCTCAGGAGAGTTTACACCCCTTGTGGGATGGTGATCTTAAATAGTTTGCTGCTTTTATCGGGGTCTTTTCTGGTCATCCTGTTGTGTGTGGACCGTCCACAGCTCCAGAGAGGGAGGAGTAATTAGGTAGAAATCATCTGTATTGTCGGAGACATATTTTAGCTGAATTATCAAATAGAGATCCTGTTAGAAAATACATTTAAATTTTTGGTACCATGAGAAAGTGACTCATTGTTGAATATTGACACATTTTTTTTTCTAACTGTTAAGTTTTTGAAATATTTTTTTTTCCTGTTCTGAAGTTTTAAGGCAATAAGGTTTAACTATTTTCAGGCATCAGACAGTTAACAAGAGGAGAAATGCAAAACTTGAGAAGGCCACTTTACTTAGTTAAAAAATGTATGTAAAGTCTAATCATAAAATTTCCCTGATAAATGAAACAAGGTAGTGGATTGTAAGATCGACCGCTGTTAAATTTATTTATTTTTAATTAAAAAATCATTTTATTTATTTATTTGAGAGAGAGAGATAGCGAGAGAGAGCACAAAGGGGAGGGTGGGGAGAGGGAGAAGCAGTCTCCCCACTGAGCAGGGAGCCTGATGGGGGGCTCAATCCCAGGACCCCAGGATCATGAGCTG
>NW_019154108.1:6977533-7012529 GCF_002288905.1 Enhydra lutris kenyoni | reverse complement strand
AGCCCAAGGCAGATGCTTAACTGACTTGAGCCACCCAGTTAGGTGGAATCTTGGCTACTACTAAGTCGACCTTGATTTCTAGCGCCCTTCCATCTGCCAAACAGTGCTTGCCACCATCTGCCTCTCAAACAGTTAAGGTTTACATTAAAACCTCAAAGTTATTCTTGATTCTTTCCTTTTCTCACACTGTGTTCAGTCCATCAACAAGTTCCCCGGGCTCTACCTTTAAAATATGTCATAACTCCCTCCACATTAAACCATCCCATAGCGATCACTGTCCTCCCTTGCCCATACTGTTGCTAGAAAGAAAGGAAGCATTTCCTGTGGTTAGTGATCTCGTGATTGTAGTTCTGTAGTCAAAGTTCTAGCCCAAGGCAGATGCTTAACTGACTTGAGCCACCCAGTTAGGTGGAATCTTGGCTACTACTAAGTCGACCTTGATTTCTAGCGCCCTTCCATCTGCCAAACAGTGCTTGCCACCATCTGCCTCTCAAACAGTTAAGGTTTACATTAAAACCTCAAAGTTATTCTTGATTCTTTCCTTTTCTCACACTGTGTTCAGTCCATCAACAAGTTCCCCGGGCTCTACCTTTAAAATATGTCATAACTCCCTCCACATTAAACCATCCCATAGCGATCACTGTCCTCCCTTGCCCATACTGTTGCTAGAAAGAAAGGAAGCATTTCCTGTGGTTAGTGATCTCGTGATTGTAGTTCTGTAGTCAAAGTTCTAATGTGAGGCTCAAAGTTAATATTTTATGGTGGTCCTGGTCAGGGTGAAGTTCACTTTTGAAACCTTTAATTTTTCAAACTATTGAATGTTCCTCTCATTCCTGCTGGAGGAGAGAGGCTCAGAGCTGTCCGTGCTCAGTGGCTTTGCCGCTGTGTGTCCTCCTCCTGAGCATCGGGGGCAGAGAGAACCAGCTGACTTTCTGTTAATCATCTTGCGGTTCTATTTTCCATTTTGGGGACACATTCCACAATACAGTCAGTTCTGCTGTAACACTCATTTGAAGTCACAAATCAATTCCAAGGCAATGGCTACATTAGGGAGTAGTTTGCATAAACGGTGGATTTCACATTAGTTACGCGTGCATTCATTTGTGAGTGGATTAAGAAAACCACCCAGCTGAACTGAGCCTTATAGAAACTCACAAAATGTACTTTTCAAACCTCTACTGACTACCTCAGGGCTCAGGCCCGTGTGATGGACCACATCCACGTCCGTCTGGTGGTCTCACTTCCCTGTTGCAGGCAGCCCTCTCCCCCAACTTCACAGTAACTCCCAGTTGTCACTTTGCCTTGCCCCCTGCCCACTTGCTTTAGCCAGTCAACGCTTCACTCTTTTTCCAGATGGAGACTAGCTAAGTATTGTCCATGCTAGAGTGTGGATGTATTTCTTAACTGATTAACATGTGAAGACTTGTGCTACCATTTTTATTATGTTCGTATCTTTGTTTTCCGTGTCACAGATGAAGCGCTTGAGTATTGTATCCTTACCTATATTTGCCTCCTGTAAGCGCTGTGACTTTTTTATTGTGCAATTTTGTGTTATGCATGAAATTTAGGAATACCTAAGCTGTGTGTTTTAGCAGAACGGGCTGGTCTCGAAGGGGACCAGCAAACGGCTTGTAGTAAGGGTATGTTATGGTTGTGTTATGCTCTGCCACAAGTAGCTTCCGTATTTGTCATCTCACTGTTTTCATAGTTCTTTTTTTTTTCCCTTGTGTTTCTTTCTTTCTTTTTTTTTTTTAAAGATTGTGTTTATTTTATTTGATAGAGAGACACAGCAAGAGAGGGAACCCAAGCAGGGGGAGTGGGAGAGGGAGAAGCAAGCCTCCCGCCGAGCAGGGAGCCTGATGCGGGGCTCGATCCCAGGACCCTGGGACCATGACCTGAGCTAAAGGTAGAGGCTTAATGACTGAGCCATCCAGGTGCCCCTTCATAGTGGTTCTTTGAGGGACATATTTTATATGTGAAGAATCAAAAGTTAAGAAAGAGTGCTTAATATTCGTCCGAAATTAGAATGACAGTCAGCCCTGAGCTCTGCGCCAGAGATGTGGGGAATATGTGGGAACCAGATGAGAGGCTGCCGGCTTGTTTCTTTGATCACCGTCTTGCAAATATGCTTTCCATGTCCCTCTGTGAGGAAAAGATTTCTGAGGGCCAAATGAACACCTTTGACTGAGCAATGAGTTTAAAAAAAGCAACACAAGAATGTTAAATGAAGGATTTTAAAATTACAGCTACTGGGGCACTAGGTGGCTCACCTGGTTAAGCATCTGCCTGCGGCTCAGGTCATGATCCCAGGGTTCTGGGATCGAATCCCGTGTCGGGCTCCTTGCTCAGTGTGGAGGCTGCTTCTCCCTCTGCCCCTCCCCTTGCTGGTTCTCTCTATCTCTCTGACAAATAAATACAGTCTTAAAAAAATAAAATTGCAGCTAACAACAGACCAGGTAGGAAAGAGCATTTCTGAATTGGGCAGGGAAGGGTTGAAAGACTCAGTGAGGTTGCTGTGCTCGCCAGTGGCTCCTCTACGCTCCCCTTCGTGGCATCACTGGGAATTTCATGGTGCCCTGATTTTGTCTTGGATTTTGGTAACCTTCTTGACTTTATGGGAGGTCTATTGGTAAAAAGTACATATTCCCCACATCCTGTTGTAGGTCTCTTTCTCTTTCTGTCAATACACACACACACACACACACACACACACACACACTCACTCACTCACTCACTCACTCACCCACCCTGCTTCTTCATCCAGACTCAATTTACATTGTTTCCCAAGAGAAATACATGTAGTGGGAGTTGGTTGACTCACCTAAAGGAGAAGATGGGTTTAGTATCAGGGGTCAACTTCTCAGGTTCTTGGCTTTTTCCATGAGGAAAAGCATCGGTTTCTTGTTCTCCTTAAAATTAACGTTAATTCTTTTTCTACACATGTAAAGGTTTACCTTTCAGACATCAGGGAGCAGCAGTGCTGTCTGCCTTAGGACTGTGCCTGACCAACTTGTAACGGGATTCCTCACAGGACAGATCCGTGGTGTTTTGGGGCTGGATGTCTCTCTCTCCTTACTCTGGAATGGTGTCATATTTTGGGGGGTAGCATTGACCATGGTGTTATAGCCCAGCTCACTAGAGTCCTTAAGAATACTTAGGCTGGTGTGACAAGTGGGTTTTTTCAAACCGAGTTAATGAGAACGTGAGCTCCATGCAGTGGACAGTCACACTGAGGCGGCCGGGCAGTTCTGTGAATCTTTGCTCTTCCGAGTCCCACGTGAAGTGCGATGTTGTAATATGAGATTGATTTAACATTTGCATTTTGCCTTGTCTCTTATGCCAAAGAAGCAAATGCCACAATCTGTATCCTTTTCTATGCCTCCTTTATAGGAAAATGCACTGTAAAGTGTAACGTGATAACATCATGTTCCTCAGACCTTTGGTATTGTGCTGACTTGACCACATACAGCGTTCTAGTAATTCTCCAAAAGGAGTGTATTGTCTACGTTTTCTGTATCCAGTGGCACACGTCAGGTGCCTGCAGT
Organism: Enhydra lutris kenyoni; assembly: GCF_002288905.1. Lineage (NCBI taxonomy): Eukaryota > Metazoa > Chordata > Mammalia > Carnivora > Mustelidae > Enhydra > Enhydra lutris. The sequence goes on along the minus strand of NW_019154108.1, from coordinate 7,008,984 downwards.
TTTAATGCCAGATGCCGTGACACTGAAATAATTTTTTTCGATAGTGAACTTTCTTTACAGAAGCCATGACCAAGGTGATAGGATGATTTCTGTTCCTCGAGTTGTTGATTCTTGTCATTTTCTGTTGCGTGCTTGCACGCCTTGAATGTTCCAGGAGAAGTTTTGGCAACAGAAGTGAAAGAAACAAAATGGGCAGTTCTGGGGCTGGTTTCCTCACGTACGCGCTCGTTGATTCCACTCGGACACAGGCGATGGTGGTCCTCAGTGTAGAGAGGATGATGGAGGGTGAGGAGACAAAGGACACCAGGTGTTCTAAGGCCAGTCATGCAATTTACATAATTCTAAACATTTTTGTTTATAAATCTGTATTAGGTAGCTTTCCCTTAATAAATCCCTGTCGTTCCTGTGCTATTTTTTGAATGCGTTGAGCTCAGAGAACCCGCACATGGGGTGCCATGTGGATTTGTGGTGTGGACCAGTGAACAGGCCTGTGGAGTGAGCCAGGCAAAGCAGCCCAGGGTCACGGTGCCACGACTGGATTCAGGAGCCTTCCATCCAGGCCATGAAAGAAACCCAGGAGAATGGCAACCGACCTGCCCATGTTTCACAGAGACTTACGCCGCTGCGCATAAGCCTTTTTGGGTCTCTCGGGAAAGGGACCAGCTGATTAAAGAGTTTGCTTTGTCCCTCTGTCAGGCTGGTTGCTGTCATCTCTTCGGACAAAGGTCTGAAGTGGAGTGCTTTCTCCAGGTGCTTAGTCCACATCTTTGTAAAATTATGAGGCTGCTTTGTTTTTGCCCCCTTCCCTCCCCCTCCTTTTTTTCTTTTAAGCAGCTGACACGTCAAAACTGAAACAGGACAATATAGCTGAATTTTGAGCTAATATTTTGGCGATTTTATTTTATTTTATTTTAAAGATTTATTTATTTGAAAGAGAGACAGTGAGAGAGGGAACACAAGCAGGGGAGTGGGAGAGGGAGAAGCAGGCTTCCCGCCGGGCAGGGAGCCTGACACGGGGCCAGATCCCAGGCCCCGGGGATCACGAGCCCAGCTGAAAGCAGACGCTCAGGGACTGAGCCGCCCAGGCACCCTCGGCAATTCTATTTTAAATAGCAAAATGGGATCACAGCTACTTCCATCCTCAGTGGACTGTAAGGGGTTTGATTGGCAGGCCGGGCTGGCCTCGTTTCTCCATTCTGGTCACTGTGCCCTGGGCTGCAGGCTAAAGAAAGCACTGAGTGCTCCCTGCCCCATTCTCCCCGTCTCCCTAGCAACTGTGGGGCCCCGCTGCTCAGTGGCATCACCGCCTGCAACGGCCCTTGAGAAAGAGTGAAGATCAGTGTGTCCGGAGTTATTCCTCATTTCCCCTAGGTAAGGATGTGTGCATCCCAATGCGCATTATAAGCATGGAATCGTAGCAGGGAAGTCAGCTGGAGTGAGGTGAAGAGCTGAGTGTGGGCTTGTTGCTGACCTGTCTGTCAAACACCTTTCCTCATTGCCTCCTGCGTCGGCACCCTGAGGCCGAGGGGAGACGCGACCTTCGCCAAGGACACCCATTGAACACTGTGCCGCTTTAGATGGGCCACTGCTCTGGGAAGACATTCCGTTCATTCAGTCATTCATTCCAGAATATTGACTGGACACCTGCTGTGTCAGACACGGTGGGTGCTGGGAGACACGGCAGAGACACAAAGCAAACAAGGCTCGTGTTCCTGTGGAATTTCTGTTCCGCTGTAGAAACATTCATGTCTTGATGGAACTCGGAATAGAGCCCGGCAAAAGGCCTGCCAGTGATGGGTGATCATTGACCAGCACCTTCTCATTAACCTCCTCTCACCTAGATTTTCATTTTACTAAAGGACACCTAGGTCTTGGAGTGGTTTGCCTGAAAGCCTCAAGCTCTTTCCACAGTTTGTCGAGATCCTTTGGTGAGTTAATAGGATTATATTTGAAAGGCCTATTCACTGCCTTTGCTCAATGGGAAGTACCAAGATAATTGATCACTCAAAACAGTCTGATGTTTATTTTTATATAATATGCATTTGTTATTTCTCTCCCTTGGCACTGGGTTACACAGAATTTCCATTAGAATCTTCTTCAGCGTGGCGTTATTAATAGGTCAGTGAATTTAGGAAGTTTGCCTTTAACCACTTTTAAATTCGTGAGGATGGAGTGGAGAGAATGTGCTTTCAGGGCCCACTCATGGTATTTCGGATCGTCTCAGGATCCTCTCTAAAAATGACTCATTCAGTAAATTGCAAATAGAGATTGGACAGGAACAAGAGCATTTTCTATGGTCACTCTTACAACCAAGCTGAAAGAACAATACCTAAATCATGGGAAGCACAGTAGAATCTTTCAATAAAAATCTATTCAAGCAAAACACACCCAACAGGTGAACAAATACTGATTTGCCTGCCAAGGGCTTTGATTTCATTTCTGCAGCCTTTCTCCTTCACAAACCATCTCACTACCTTGTTGTTCATGTGCTATGAAAGGAAACACTGGGACAACCCGTCATACAACATCTCTTTGGCCGGTTAACCTCTTCTGTTCTAAGCTGGGTTCCCAGGTGTGTGTGTGTGTGTATGTGTGTGTGCGTGTGTGTGGGAAGAGAGGGGAGAGAAAGAGAGAGAGACTGTGTTGTGTCTTGTAGTTAATCGGGAAACAAATTAATCTACCTTCTCTTTATTCTGATCTGAATTCCATGCTTCAAGACCCATAAACCATTTCCAACCTCATTTCCACTGCTTAGTTACAGCGACTTTAGATGACTTCACTTTACTGGTCTACATCTTTTTCCGAGCATGATGTTTGTCAGAAGACCTTTGGGACTCATCCAGTTATCAGATTATTTTATTCCTTTTATAAATGTCTCATGAACCATGTCTCCTGCAGGGGTCTTAGCATGTGCCCTGTAAGCTTCTGGCACACTCGCGGATGGCTTTGGCCATGCTGGAGCCAAGGGAAACATGGCGTTCATTGAGACAGAAGTTGATCCAGAAACTTGACGTTGACAATGACATGGGGTTGAGCACCAGTTCTATATTAATGCTTATTTTTCTGGTTTATGGTTTTTTTTTTTAATTATTAGTGAGTTTGAGGAAACTAGTCAGTGGGAATAGAAGTGCTGGAAAAAATACATACATTTGTAAATTATTTCATTAAAACTTAGAAAAGGAAATTAGAGAAAACAGTTAAAAACTCCCAAAAGAAACTGCCAGAGAAAACATGAACTATCCTCAGGGAAATTAGGCAATTATACCACTCATATACAGAAGGTCTGAATATCTTAGAACCTTTAAATAATACACCGGATGAGGTTTATTATAAAATTTGGCTGTTAGATAATGGAACGATTATTTTTTTGATAGATCAAGAACATTACAACAGACTGTAATTACTACAATTAGTCATTGTATTTTAATTCATAGCACACCTAAATACAGGTAATAATGAGTGTTGGCAACAGCAGGCAGTTAAGTACGTACATCTTTGACACTGCATTCCCAAGACCTCCTCAAATCTCACATATTTGCAAATACATGATTTTCTCAGTCTTCCTCATGTTTTATTTTCAAGTCATTGCCGTAACTATTAGGAATGTTCACTGCCATCTTTTGGAAGTAAACAGCTGTATCTTTAAACAAACTGCTTATTAACAATAGCTAGGAAGCTTGGTTACAATTGGATACGTGGATGGTCAGTTCTCCCCTCCACACACTCTGCTCCTCCCCTACCTCCCCCTCTGGCTGAGTGCTTGGCATTTATACCCAGAACTTGCAATTTCTGCCTTAGCTCTGTCACACACTTTGAACCATCAGGCACCTCCAAAAACCACAGTTCCAACCCGCTGAGAACTTTCATTGGCTGTACTTCCAGAAAGATTTAGAATCTGAAGCTTCTCACACTTCCAGGGTTACATCTGGGTCTTAGCTGTGATGGTGGCTCCTTACCTAAGTCATGTTTCCACACTTGTCTCTTCTGTGCCCCGCAATCAATGATCCCATTAAAATGTAAATTCACCAAATGGTTGATGAATGCAAATTCCTCTTATAAATATATCCCAAGTAAGGAGTGCAGGGAAAGTGATAGAATGCAAAGTATTATCAACCTGAGGTGATCATTAGTAAGCTGTCGCCGCCATAAAGGAAAACAACCCACATTCCTGCTGTTCCTCATGAAAGGACTCTTCCTTCACCTGGGAAGTTCTGTCTGAAAGAATGGACCCCGCATCTGAGCAGGCCACTCGTTCTTACTACCAATGTACAGGAGACAGACGAGCACGGCAAGTGGAACCACAGGCCTGCAACCGACAAAATCCAGATGGTGGCGAACTCTACGGGACCTACAGCCCAGGTTCTCGTTCTTACTGAGTCCCGACAAAAACAAGCAAGAAAATCGAGACGTTGGGAGACCCGACGGATTAACAGGGGCTTAAGAGATATGAACGGCCGCAAAGGATAGATCTTCTGTTGATCCCTTTTCAATACACAAACTAAAGGAATTATAAGCTTACTAAAGAAGTATGACTACCGAGTGGACATAATGTTATCACCAGGCCCTGTTCAGGTTTTTAAGGATGCATCAGAGGTGAGGTGGTAAATATTTAACCAGATTTGAGTGTTTGTGGATTTCCCTGGAGTGCCTACTCCCCCCATGGTCAGTTTCAAGTGTGCAAGCGTGAAGCCAGGGATCCTGAGTGGGACAGGTTCACACACTGGTGCTCGTAGGTGATGTTTATATCACAGTGGTGTTGACCAAAAAAAAAAGGTGCCTGTAGCTCAGCGATTCCTCCTGAAATGCTTATGGTTGAAATGACACATCTTCTTTTAAAATGATCTGGGTTCAGGGTGGGGTTAGGGAGTATAAATGAAACAGCATTTTAGATGAAGTTGTAGTTACACTGGAGTTCCTTATACATTTTTCGTTACTTCCCATATGTTTTAAGTTTTCTAAAATAGAAGGGATTTTCAAAAGGACATCATTTCTTCTAACTGAAAGCCCTCCAGCGGCTTCCTAGCTGAGTAGAACCCCGAGTCCTACCTGTGTCTGAAAAGGCCTGCACCTGACCCTCTCCTTCACTGCTCTCCTCACGTTGGCCTCCTTGCCAGTCTTGCTCCCTCCTTGGGGCCTTTGTACTGAGTGCTGTCTCAGCCCTGAATACTTTCCTCCCAGAGGACCGAAGAGCTCACTCTCTCACTTCCTTCAAGACTTTGTTTAGATGCCCCTTTCCTAATAGGGGCTCCACATCATTCTCCATTCTGCCCACAGCCCCAGCCCAGCCCTTCTGATCTGTGGCACTTACCACCTTTTGTCATATGGTATTACTTGCAGAGTTAAATCCATGTGAACTTTACACACTTAGGTAGTTAGAACAGTGCCTGGAATGCAGAGGTTACTCAAAACCACTTTTTTAATGGAATGAATGAATGGACGGAAGTGACATCCGTGAATGTCGCTGAATTTTTCTTCCCTTTGCTTGACTCTTCTCATGTACGACCCACACTGACTACAACATTTAAAGTATGCTTTTGGAAGATGGCCCTGCTGGAAACGCTTTTTGCTCTTGATTAAAGTAGTGCATTGTGTTAAATTCTCCTAAAAAGGCCAATGTAAATATGTTTCTACACCAAAAAAATGCAGAGGTAGAAACCTTTTAAGAGACGATAATATCATAAATTATCTTAAAAACAAAATCAATAAGCCTTAAGAGGAAAAAGAATGACTGTTTGGTTTACTTTCAAAACATCTTGGCTATTATTTTAAGGGGTTTACAGTTTTGAGTTAGGATGGTGGCTCTTTTGGATTCTAGCATACTTGCTTACATCAGAACGCACCCAACCCCACCCCAGAGTCTCTCACAATCCTGCAGCATGTGCTTGGGTGGCTTACCATGCTGCTTCCCTACAACTTCATTTGGAGAGGTTAGCCTTCAACCCCCTAATCCTGTAAGTGTCCAGGGGAACCCTGTGTAAGAATTTCAAGGAAGAATGAATCATATTTTTTGGACTTCCAGCAAACGCTGATAATTCTGAATGAACTCCCTTTATGTCATGGCTTAAGCTGAGAGCTGGGGAACTTGATTGATATTGTCTGTCCTGTGTGTAGTTAGGGTGCATGGGTCCAAATGCCGTATTGAAATTTCCCAGTGTTTGCGTTACTTCTTATTTCTGTGCAGCTTCCTTTGCTCCAGCAAACACGATTAGCTATTTTTAGTCATCCAGGAACAGGAGTGCTGCAGTGTAGAATGTGAGAACCATGGTTGGTTCTTTGCTTAAATCATGGCCAACTGATGGCTGAAGGACTTCTTTTCATTCTGTTGTGCAGTATTCAACAGGATGCTCACACCTTGGTGTGTGACATGACTAAAGAGAAAGGCTTAGGAAAATAAATATATGAAGCCATGTTCAAAATCATACGTCCTCAGGAGAATGCAAACGGATGCACCAGTGAGATAACACTCCACACCTAGGAAGATGCCCCAAATCCAAAACACTGAGAACACCAGGTTCTGACAGGGATGTGGAGCAACAGGAATGCTTTTTCCCTGCTGGTGGGAATGCAGGATGGTGAAGTCACATGAGAAGACAGTTCGGTGGTTTCTGACAAAACTGAGCACACTCTTACCATACAGTCCAACTGACACTTTCCTCGTTATTTACCCACACGCCCTGAAAACTTCCGTCCACACAAACACTTGTGCAAAGATACTTACAGGAGCTCTGTTCATCCTTGCGAAACTTGGAGGCAGCCATAATGTCTTTCAGTAGGTGGATGAGCAGATGAACTGTGGTATATCTAGACGGTGAAATAGTATTCAGCACGGAAAGGAAATGAGCTATCAAGTTATGAAAAGCCGTGGAAGAACGTTCCATGCACATTACCAAGTGGACAGAGACAAGCTGAAAGGGCTACATCCTGCACGATTCCAACTGTAGGACATTCTGGAACAGGCAAAAGTGTGGATACTGTAAAAAGCTCATTGGTTGCCAAGAGTTAGTGGGGTGGAAGGATCAACAGGCGGCGCACAGAGGATTCTGAGGACCTTGAAATCCCTCTATATGCCCTTGTAATGGCACCCACAGGTCATTGTACATTCATTAGGACCCATAGAACATACAGTATTAAGAGTCAACCCCTAATGGAAACAGTGGGCTTTGGGGTGATGCTTGTTTACCAGTTGTAACAAACGTCCTATCTAGGTCAGGGGTGTTGATAACGGTGCAGGCTGTGTGTATGTGTGTGTTGTGGGGGAAGGGATGTGGGAACTCTGTATTTTCAGCTCAGTTTTGCTGTGAACTTAAAACTGCAGTTAAAAAAAATTGGGTCTATTAAAACAGAAAAAGAGAAAGGCTCAATAAAACAGAGATGCCTTCATGGGACTAGTTAAGGAATAAAAGGTTCCTTGCATTGTGCAGGTCAGTGTACCAGGTTGTTATCTGTTGATTTGCAAACAGGAGCACAAGGGGGTTTCAGCAATGAAAATTGAAACTGTATTTTGAAATTTAGAGTGGATTAGATCTCATCATCTTTTCCATTTCCTACAGAAGATGCTGGATATGTAGTGATACTCACTGCAAATCATTTCCGAAATATTCCAGTTGCCATAGTAGCCGAAGCCGGTGATGGCATTTATATACGAAGCTCTCAGAAAAGAGATTGCCAAAAAAGTCTTTGGAGTTGCTCAAGATAGTTGGCTTTTTCATAGCTCACTTTCAAACATTTATTTGCTTATAAGTCCTTGGCATTCCAGCAACAATGATAGTATTTTTTGAATTGAATGTGTTTGTCCACCTATAATCTAAATGACACCCGTGGCATGGTCATTGTGGTAACTGAACAGAATAATCAAAATGCAGACTTTCCGGGGAATATGGAGACTGTTAACCGACCTCTGTGTGTCAGGATTAGAGAGGGGAACTCCAGAGTATTCAGGATGGCGTTCGCTCAGGTTTGTTTGCCGTTCTTTCTCTTAGCTTGTATCATCCTCTCTCGGGGACGGATCCTCTATTTAAGCTTGTGCACAACAGAATTAAAATTAAAGTGGGATGAGAGGGGCCGTGCTGCCTGCAGAGATCACTGTTCCAGCTCTGGACATCCCTGTCTGTGCAGTTTTGGTGCCTCTTGTTCTTTGTCCGCCGAGATACGTGATGGCAGACGTGCCCCCAGACTTGGGCACAGCTTGTTGACCGTAACTACATTTGTTTTCGCATTGCTTCTCTAGAAGATTAGCACAAGGTCACCAAACTATGATGGAGGGAATCAAAACAATGAACACTGAACTCTTTCTCCATGACCCCATAGTTCTCCTTGGAAGATGAGATGATGAGAGTCCTGGAGACTTTGAAAGAGTTTCCCCTTTGTTGATATTCTCCTGCCAGGTAACATGGTTTCCCTGTTGCTGTTACCATCCAAGTTTTTGCTTAATCTTTGACCTAGAGAGAAAGGAATAAACCTTATGTGGGGAGAATTTTTTTGTGAGATGCTTCTGGTCCACTCTCTGAAGGCTCCAAGATTTTCTCTAAATTTGAGTCTTGGTTTCCACTATTTATCTAATCTAGTCCACTATTTATTTAATCACCATTAAAATGATGAGCATCATTTTAATAACATATGAGGGTGCAGACGACTCTGTTGGGTGCTGTAACCGAGCAGTAGATGTTGCCATTGGGGAATGAGTGGAACAACCTGGAGCTGGATGCGTGAGATAGGGAAGGTCTCCTGGAAGTGGGAACATTGGAGCCGGAACCAAAAGAACAAGTAGGTGTCAACCAGGCCAACCCTACTTGGATTAATGGCCCTTATTTCCATTTCAAACGATGCACGCTTCCTCATCAAGATCTGCACCCAGGCTGCCTCACGCTGGCTTGGGATGCTGGTCATCTTCTTATTTGAAGAAATAATTAAGTAGTTAAGTAATTCTTCTGTGATTTTCCCTTTTGCATTGGTCTTCCCTAATAATGAAGAGTTAGATTTTTTTTCCTTTATCATTTGGATTTGAGGAATTTTGAGTTACTTTGTGATTCCTTTTCTTCATCTCATTGGTCTCTGTTCATCCAGCTTCTCCTTTATGAGCAATGGATTGTTGTACTGGTAGGGGAATCCAGTGGGAAGTAAATGAGACTTGGCTTGGAATTTTTGTGTGCTGCTCAAGTTCCTTTAATGATTCTGGTGGTTTTCTTTCTTTTCTTTTTTTCTTTTTTAAAGATTTTATTTATTTATTTATTTGACAGAGAGAGAGAAAGAGAGAGAGAGATAGACAGTGAAAGAGGGAGCACAAGAAGGGGAGTGGGAGAGCGAGAAGCAAGCTTCCCACCGAGAAGGGAGCCCGATGTGGGACTCGATCCCAGGACCCTGGGATTGTGACCTGAGGTGAAGGCAGATGCTTAACGAATGAGACACCCAGATGCCCCTGATTTTGGTGGTTTTCTGATTGAACTTTTTCAAAGTGTATTACTATATTGCTTTTCCATTTATAGTGAGAGCACACCCCTATTTCAGTGTGTGATTAAGGTCTAGTAGTAACTATATTTTATGACGTATTAAAATTTCTTCTTCACCATTTCACTGGACACCTTCAAATGGAAGTGGTGACACCTGAAGGCACTTCGATTTCACTTTCTTAGCCAGTCTTCTCTAGAGAAGATTCTTATTACCTTGTACCCTTACCTTTCAGGATTAGGACACTTAAAATGCTGTAACTTCTTAAATCAAACAGTTTTTGGAGCTTAGGTTAATTAGGGATTTGAGGATTTATGAAGTCAAAAGGTATCTATGGTTTAGTACTGGAATTGTTTTCATGTAAAGAATTCAGCAATGTTCCTGTTACAGACTTCACAGCAGCTCACCCTTTGTCATGTGGCTCTCGCCAGTATTGGCCAAGTACATTGTTGGATTTATACCTGGAGGTGATTATCCTAGTGGCAAGGTCACTCTTATTTGCCAAGAGATTCCTAAATCCCAAAGTGAAGTTTTTAGAATCACAAAATCTGGGGCACCTTCGTGGCTCAGTGGGTTAAGCCTCTGCCTTCGGCTCAGGTCACGATCCCAGGGTCTGGGATCGAACCCTGTATCAGGCTCTCTGCTCAACAGGGAGCCTGCTTCCCCGCTCTCTCTGTCTGCCTCTCTGCCTACTTGTGATGTCTGTCTGTCAAATAAATAAATAAAATCTTAAAAAAAAAAAAAAGAATCACAAAATCTGTTACTGATTTTTCTCCCAGTGGTGCTGAATGATCAAAGCCGCATTCATTCTAGAGATGAAGAAAACCAATTGATTATATAATTTTATACCTGACTGCGACAATTCCCGTCTTCTCCCTACATCGGTAGAGCATTCCCATATCCTCTCTGAATTTAATCCTCTCACTTTAATGTGGTTCTAAGATGGTGCGAAGGTGACCCTTCTGAGGATTCACTGTCCTTCCATCCCTCCTTCTACAGATCAATTCCAAAGGTATCCATTGAGCACATTATGTGGGCCAGACAGTGATCTGGGTTCTGGGGATACAGCAGTCAACTACAGATACAAAAATCACTCTCTTGATGGAGTTGACACTTTAAAGGGTAAGACCATGAATAAGACAGACACGTGCAATAGACAGCATGTTAGTTGCTGATGCATGTTGTAGGGAGAAATAGAGGGGAGATGTGAAGGATTGGTGGACAAATTGAAGTTTTAAATCAGGTGACCAGGAGAGGACTTCGCTGAGAATCTACATTTTGAGTCAAGATGTAAGGGAAGTGAGAAGGCACTATCCGGGGAAGACTGTCCAAACAGAAAGCAGCAAGAGGGAAAAGCTTAGAGGAGGAAGGATGCCCACGATGGTCAGAGGACAACAAGTAGACAAGAGGGGCTGGAGTGGAAGGGCCAACGGGGAGAGGTGAGGGGGATAAAGTCAAATATGGAAGAGGAGGACAGGCCATGTGAGACCATGTGGCACATTTTGGCTTTTACTCTGAGGGAGATGGATATCACCTGCAGTTTTGAGGAGAGGAGTGATATGATCTGATTTACGTATGGACATGTTTACTTTGGCTGGGGTCTGGAAACCAGCCGGTAAGGGATAGAGTTGGAAGCAGGGAGACCCAGTTAGGAGGTGATTACAGCAATCCCTGAAGGAGTAGGTGGTGGTTTGGATCAGAGTGGTGGCCACGGAGGTGGTGAGAAGGAGAAGGATTCGGGGAGTATCTGGAAGGTAAATCTCATAGGACGTGGTGACAGATTGGATGTGGGATGTGAAGGAAGCAACAAGTCAAGGATGACCCAGGGTCTTTACGCCCAAGCACTGGAAATGTAAAGTTCTTATTAAGAGAGATGGGGAAGACTACAGGAATGCGGGTGTAGTAGAAGATTGGAAGTTTGAGACAAGGCCTCCCTCTTCCACTCTTTGTTAGTAGCCAAGGCCGCTTTCCTCAGGCCTGACCCCCACATTCACTCATCCCCCACTGAAGGCAGTTTGGAAGGTACCCAGCGGCTAGGGTCTTATTCAGTCAGTACTGAAAGGGGAAAGGATATGTGTAGACAGAGATTGTGCTGTTTTAACATTGGAATTTCAGTTTTTAAAAATTAAAAAAATTTTTTTTAATTAACGTATAATGTATTATTTGCCCTAGCGTACAGGTCTGTGAATCATTGGGCTTACACAATTCACAGCACTCACCATAGCACATACCCTCCCCAATGTCCATAACCCAACCACCCTACCCGTCCCCCCCACCCCAGCAACCCTCAGTTTGTTTCCTGGGAATAAGAGTCTCTTATGATTTAACATTGGAATTTTAGATGGATCCTAGAGGGCTAGGGACTTGAAGAAAAATAGAAATTATGTAACAGTCATCTTTCATGTTAAAGTGATGTAACCTCACAAGGAAAGAAATAAAGAACTTTGTAGCTGTTCTGATACATTGGTAGTTTCCTCTTTAATGTCAGCTTTGATATCTCAAGCCTAGAAACCATGACTCTGGGGTTTCACATCTTATAATTCCCCTATGCCATCTCTGACCATCTGGGTCCTCCCTCCTGCCTGGTTTTATGTCTTGCTCTCAGACCTGCTGGGCAGGGACCATATCTGCCCGTTCACTGCCTTGCCCTTACCACCAAAGAGTCCCTGGTGTATTTGTTCATTCTCATGTGACTTGTGCCTTGACACGCTCTCTGATTATAGCAGATTACCCCGTAATTGGGTTTCCTTTCCATAAGGGTTTCACACTGAGATCGAGATTCACGGGGGAAGGGGCTCGTTGAGATACGGGTATATATGCTCCTTGAATGATGTGCTGTGAAATTTTCAAGTACAAGAATGAATCTTTAAGATTCAGAACTCTCAGAGGTATGAGCATGTCAGTGGTTTGATAAACTCCGTTTTGTTTGGGCATGCTTGCTTGTTTTATACTATCAGGCCAGTTGTGTTATTACTTTGAAAAGAGCTCAGCTAAAAGTGTTGATTTTTTTAAAAATTTTTTTAAATTTAATTTATTATTTTTTTTATTTTCAGCCTAACAATATTCCTTGTTTTTGCACCACACCAGTGCTCCATGCAATCCGTGCCCTCTCCAATACCCACCACCTGTTGATTTTAAAGAAACATTAAGAAAATAATCGCACGAGAGGGTCACAGTTATAGCAGAAGTTGTGAAGGTTGGAAGGAATATACATTTGGGAAACAGAGTTCTAATCTAAACATCTAGTTGATCGTTGGGAATCTTCTTCCACGTCTCTGTTCAGCGGTGGTCCTGTCTGACATTGTGTATGTCGAGGACTCGAGACCTTGCCCGCCACCAGGTCCTGTTCAGACAGCTGGGACTTAGTAGAGCTCTTCAGTGGCAAATTTCTACCGAATCTCTCTAGTAATTGCAAGAAACATAATGCAGAGATCTGCAACACTCTGTTTCCCTGGTCTGCTTCTCAAGTAGGTGTTCTTTGTTGTTTTGTACTGTTATTAAGAATACAAAGGCAGCATGGATTCAAATAATTTTAAATACAATTGACCCTTGAATCACCCTTGTTCCATGGTTTTAACTGTGTGGGTCCCCTTCTATGTGCCTTTTTGTTGTTGTTGTTTTGTAAATACAACACAGTATCGTACATGTATTTTTTTTTTAAGATTTTATTTATTTATTTGACAGAGAGAGAGAGAGATCACAAGTAGGCAGAGACACAGGCAGAGAGAGGGGGAAGCAGGCTCCCCGCTGAGCAGAGAACCCGATGCGGGCCTCAATCCCAGGACCCTTAGATCATGACCTGAGCCGAAGGCAGAGGCTTAACCCACTGAACCACCTATGTGCCTCTAAATATATTTTTTTATTTGTGATGATTTTTAGTAATGTTTTGTTTTCTTTAGCTTACCTTAAGAATGCATATAAAATAGGTATTAACAACTGTTTATGTTATTAGTGGGGCTTCTAGGTGACTGTAGTCTGCTGGTAGTTGAATTTTGGGGGAGTCAAAAGTTACATGCGCATTTTTGACGGTATGGAATCTGGCACTCCTTAACCCCCATGTTGTTCAAAGATTATCTGTGTTTTCTACTTCAGCATGTAGAAACAAACAAGAGAAGAATCAATTTATGTGAAAAAGAGAATAGACCTAACAGCTGATTTTTGTCCTTATCCCAAGCTGGCCCTGGGGGGCAAGATAAGATATAAGCAAGACCCATTCAGTTTGCCTTTTTTTTTTTTTTAAGATTTTATTTATTTATTTATTTGTCAGAGAGAGAGAGAGAGAGAGCGCGAGCGAGCGCGCGCGCACAAGCAGGCAGAGTGCCAGGCAGAGGCAGAGGGAGAAGCAGGCTCCCCGCTGAGCAAGGAGCCCAATGCGGGACTCCATCCAGGACCCTGGGATCATGACCTGAGCCGAAGGCGGCAGCTTAACCCACTGAGCCACCCAGGCGCCCCTGGTTTGCTTTTGCAGGGATATTTCAGTGAAAATTTCCTCTTTAATATTAAGGAGAGGTGTCAGTTTGACAAACGAATTGCTAAAATTGTGACCTAAAAAAACAACTGATTAAGTCAAATCTAATTAGACCTGATAAATATATATTTTTAGTCCAGGAAGCTAAGAATGAATTGGCCTTTCCTGCCTGCTACCTAACCGCTTGACAGGTCTCATCATTCTAGTAATTACAGAAAATGCCCTACATCAGGCAGTGTTCACAGACACCTGCAACCAGGCTGGGTCCCCCGCAGCCATGTCTGGAAGAACAACTTCAACTCCGTGCAGTCCCTGGGCTGGGATGTGCTTGGTGAAGGGCAGAGCGGAGCTCCTTGCGTTGGTCATGGTGGTGCTGGTCTCCCGCTGGCAGCACTGCAGAGCGGAAGGGCGCCGGTGCATTTGGAGGAGGCGGACGTGATGGGATGCCTTAGGGTATGGGGCTCCAGGTGTGTTTTTATTTTATTTTATTATTAAAAAAAAGATTTTATTTATTTATTTGAAAGAGAGAGGGAGCACAAGCAGAGGGGGAGGGGCAGAGGGAGGGAGAAGCAGACTCCTTATGGAGCAGGGAGGCCCCATGCGTGGACCCAGGACCATGACCTGAGCTGAAGGCAGACGCTTCACTGACTGAGCCACCCAGGAGGCCCTCTGAGTGTGTTTTTAACATGACGATTTCTGGAGAGGCCTGTCTATTTTAATTATATAAGGCAAGATAACCTTAGATTTTATTTTTTACTTAAAAATGGTGGCTTGGAAACGGGACTAGAAGAGATTATGCTGAGTGAAATAAGTCAAGCAGACAGAGTCAATTATCATATGGTTTCACTTATTTGTGGAGCATAACAAATAGCATGGAGGACAAGGGGAGATGGAGAGGAGAAGGGAGTCGAGGGAAATTGGAAGGGGAGGTGAACCATGAGAGACTATGGACTCTGAAAACAACCTGAGGGTTTTGGAGGGGCGGGAGGTGGGAGGTTGGGGGAACCAGGTGGTGGGTATTGGGGAGGGCACGGATTGCATGGAGCACTGTGTGTGGTGCAAAAACAGTGAATACTGTTACGCTGAAAATAAATTAAAAAAAAAAAATGGTGGCTTGACCTCCTGTTGATCACATCCAACACCCGTTCCTCAGGGCTCGGCCTCTCTGAACTTCGTGCATTTACCTTGAAGCCCTTCTCTGTGGCACTTTTTCAGCTCTGTTGGTGTCCTCTTCTCTTCTTCCAGGCTATCCTCTGTTCTGACTCCTCTGTGTCCCTTCTTCCGCCGCTCTCTCCTCCTACCCTTCATCTCCTTGTTATCTGACCATCTCTCATGTCTACACAGATGATTCCCAAATCCACGTCACCAGCCCAGGCTTCTCTCTCAAGTTGCAAATTCACATTTCTAACTCCCACTCAGAATTCTCTCCAGATACTCAGGGCACTTTAAACTCCAGGTGTTGAAAATGCACTTGTACTCATTCCTCAGTTTCTGTGAGTAATACAGCTTTCTGACTAGCCACTCAGAGCCGTGACTTTGAGGTTGCTTTCAGTCTTCTATCCCAGGCCATCTGTATCGAAACATTGGTTGAGTCTTGTACTGGCGCTCACATCTACCACATCCTAAAAGTTTGCCTCTGAGACCCCTCAGTCCAGTGACTTCCGGACACTTGGAATAGCTCCCCACCTCTAACTCATTCAGGATGCTACTCAATGGAGTAATATCCAGAAACTTGGCTTTGACCCAGCCCTTCCTGTTATTTAAAACATGTGCTGTGTCCTTGAGTGTGGCATTCAAGGCCCTTTGTTGTCTGTCCCTGTTTCCTGCCTCACCACAATGACTGGCTCTCACACCAGCCCTGTGGCCACGCTCAGGACTTAGGTTGAGTTGATTGAGTTGGTCAAGTTGGTTGAGTTGGGGCTGTCCTTGCTGACATTTCCCTTTTGCTTTGAAGACTCTGTCTCTCAACCTGTGTTCTCTTTACTTTTTTAAACTTACCTGATTTTCTTAACCCATAACATATTTTAACTCATGAAAATATCCACCTCACAGAAATTTTGGAAGACAATAGAAAAATCTTAGGAAGGAACTAAGATTCTTGCATAAACACATCACTTGGATGTAAGAACTATTATCATTCCAGTTTATTTTGATACACACGTACCACATACGCAGAACTTTGTAATTTTGGCAAACACCGTAAATACGAGTTTCACATCAGCTCTTTTCACTTAATGTTACATCGTAAGCATTTTCTGTTGTATTAAATGTTGAGAACACTTGTCTAATGTCTGCAAAGTATTGTGTCATGTGGATATACTGTGATCCATTCAAGATCTTCTGTTTTATTGCAGTAAGTTATTTTATTTATTTATTTATTTATTTAGAGATTTTATTTATTTATTTGACAGAGATCACAAGCAGGCAGAGAGAGAGGAGGAAGCAGGCTTCTTGCTGAGCGGAGAGCCCGATGCGGGGCTCGATCCCAGGACTCTGGAATCATGACCTGAGCCAAAGGCAGAGGCTTTAACCCACTGAGCCACCCAGGTGCCCCTGTAGTAAATAATTTTAAAGAGATATGTTTTTCTACTGAATTTTTAGGGTGATCACCCCTATACTGCTTTTTTTTTTCTTTTTTAGGACACATGATTTATTTCTTTCCTGTGTCCCCTCCCTTGGTTGCCTCCTTATTTTCCTTGGGGTGAGGATCATTCGATATAGAGTAAGTATTTGGCTATAACAAGGTAGAGGATGGCTTGTCCCTGGATCCCCCTGTGTCTTCTTAGACCCCAGTCTGGGCTTGTGGTGCTGTGAGCAGCTTCTGGCCCTGTGTCTGGCCCACAGCACAGTGGTGTTGGATCAGTGAGATCTTTTGTCCCCACTGTTTGTCCCCCTGGTGGACTAAGTGGTAGACCACGTGAGAACCCGCGGCCCCAGCGTCCCCTGCGGCCAGGGCTCTTCTCCACATTACACACAGGCTGTCGTGCATTTTGCTTTTTAGGATCACAGCCCTTTCCAAGGAGTGGTGGATTTCCTTCTTGATCCTCTTGACGTTCTCCCTTTGTGTGTGTGTGTGTGTGTGTGTGTGTGTTGGGGGGCAGTTTCTGTAAGAAGCTGTGGAGTGAATAGTCTGGTTAAAATAGAGGCAAGGACACAATTTCTTCTGGTGGTTGCACTCTAGAGGGGGAGCTCCTAGTGCTTTGGTGGAAACATTGGGAATTCTGTGGATCAGAAGGGGAAGAGTAAAGCCGGCCAACTTGCCTTATGTTGGCAACACTGCCCTGTTGGAGGCAGTGAAATGGTCTTTTGTTCAGTGCTGGTCCTCAGTTCCGCTCCCCAAGCCGGTGACCAGGGGAAATTCCTCCAGCATTCTTCAGCAGGGCCATCTGTCTTAGCTTCAGTGTCTTTCTGTGTTACCATTTATAGGTCCGTTGAGAGGCTTAATCAAGGGCTGTAAACCACACCTCAAGAGGATCCCAACATTTCAGTGGGGCCCATTTAAATGCCCTCTCTGTGGAGCTGTTCCTCGTGTCCGGGGAGCTTCGACCCTCTTCTTCCCTTGTGTTCTCACAGCATTTGGATTATCCGGCTCTTAAAGTGGATCTCCCATTTGGGATAACTTGTGCACATTTTCTCTCTTTTACCGGTCTAACTTCTGTAAGGACATGGAAGTCCCTGGCTTACCTTGTCGTTTTCTCAGTAGGACTCTGGCAAGGAGCTTGGGTGGGTGGAAACGAAACAAGAGTGTTTACTCTGCACTGGGTTACACGCAGGGTGTTTTACTTGTCCCCTGTTATGCTGCCGGTATGTTTGGGTTAATCGCATACGTGGGTGCACATGTCCTTTGAAGTTCTAATGCCGCGGTGACACGCAGGTGTTTTAAGTGACGGGTGCGGTCCGGCCAGCCAAGCCGTGAGTTGTCTGCTGGCCTCCCCGCTGGCAGCTGAGAAGCCCGAGTGCGGGAGAGTTTCTGTGTTTTTATCCAGACTAACACAGTGGGAGAGTGAAAAAGCTGGTCTCCAACTCAAGATCAAACCAACCGAAAAGACTCCTTGCCACGCTCCCACACCACTTCCTTCCTACATTTATGCTGAGGTGTTCGACTAATATGCCCTTGGCTACAATGTTCCTTATTCTAGAAAGTTCATTCTCTTTTTTAATCAGTCAAGCCACCTGAGTTGGGATGAGAACAGGCCCAAATTCCCCTTCTACTTTGCATAAGGAAAAAGATGAAATGAACAGTTCTTATGTGGAACCCAAGTTGGTGGGACGAGGAGGGAGAGACTTGGATCTCACGAAACCATGCTCCTTTTCTAAGGCCATGCTGTATTTCGGTAAGCTTTTGTCAGAGAAGTTATTCGTGTATCTTAAACATTCCGTCTGTTGGCTGGTGGACCGTGTCCGAGGGAGGTTTGCACACGTTCTTTGGAATGCCATTTGATTTTGGAATCGTCTGACTCACCATCTGCCATCAGCAGTTGCTGTTTTTCCTCTAGACCGTCTCGCCTCTAGCGGTTCTAGGTGAGACGTTATGACATGGGCAGTTCTAGACGACAGACGGCCCGTTTACACACACCTGGACATCTGAACCCGCTTTCTGACCTGGCGTCCAGGTTTCAGGAGGGATCGGCCCGCAGGTGTGAACGTGTTCTCCATGCTGTGTGCGTGTTCCACATGCTAGAACACACAGGTGCAGAGGTAGGACACGGAGTGCTGCTTTAGCCTTTGTGTGGATGTGAGTGGCGTCTCCCCAGTGTGATAGGCAGTTCCACGGCAGGAAGTTCCCGCTCAGCTAGAACAGGTGATGTCATCAAGACCGTCCAGATTCAGTGTGAGCGCACCGGGCAGTGTGGTGGGAATGTCCCTCGGCTCTACCTCGCCTTCGTGACCCCACTTCTCACTGAGATAGACGCAGACACTCATGCCCCACTCTGCCCTCCTCCTTGCCCTGCCTTGCCCACCCCTGCCCACCACCCTCCCCCCGCCCCCCGCTACAAGGCAGACTGAGTCTGTTCGATCTCTAAGGCATCTGAGAGTGAGGTGATAAAAGCTTTTGCAGCGTAGCATCAGTGCTCAGGGACCCAGGGGCTTTCTAAATGTGCTGTGGGCTCCCTCTAGAAATACTTGTTTGGTCTGTGTGTGAGTCAGGGACTCCGTTCACTAAGCCCTTACTTAACAACGACTGCGTTCTAGAATCTGGACCTATATAACTAAACCAGGAAACTGCCGCAAGTTCCATAGTTTCGAATTGTGGGGAAGGGTTGGTCAGTTCGTTAGTTGTTACTGAACTCCCGCTGGGAATGGGGAGCACAGTGGGTGGACAGCTACCTCAAGCTCATGGGTCTGGAAGCGTTTCCCAGTGACTGCACAACTGGGCTAAGTAGGCATTTGCCAGATGGACAAGGTCCATAGGGCAGAAGGAGGGCAGCTTTTATGCCAAAGAGAGTGCAAAGTTAAGGAGAGGGGCATGTGTTTAGGGCCCTACAATTGGTTTGAATGGACTGGAGAAGAAGACAGTTGGATGCTGAGGCTTGATAGAGAAGCAGGAGTCAGACCATCAGGGCCTTGTGTACTAAACAACTTATGGAAAAGGTGCCTTGCATTTTCCTCGGTTGTGGGGGCTGCTCTGGGACCAGAACCCCTCACTTGTGGGCAGTACTGGTCTCATAGCCTCCCTAGTGTATTACACCTTGTACAACCAAAACAACAGCAATGAAGAATGGTCTGGGCATTTGTAGAAGCTGGATGGATTGATATAGTCACCAAGCGGGTAGGTCGCTTTGGTTTTGGCTGGCCATGTAGTATCAGAAGGATGCGGTCACCGGGAGGCAGCCTCGTGGTAGTGGTTCTTGGGCTCCGGAAAGGCTTATTTCCTGGTGAATAGCTGGAGGGTAGGGATGGAGAGGTTTCTGGGGTCAGAACCTCTGATCAAATACAGAACATAAGTTTCTAGAGTTCGGGGAGGAATCCTGTCTGGCCAGTACTCAATTTCTGGACTGGATGCTTTGGGCCAGGCTCAGTGAAGATAATTTTTAGAACGTTCCAGAAATGGATTTTTCTGGAGGATTTTTCAGTTAGGAGCCCTCAGATGGGAAATGGAGGTTAGACCTTTGGAATTCTGTTACTTTTGCTGGCTGACAGATAGCCTTGGCATCTGCAGCCACACAACTTCCCATCTGAGGTGTCTGGAGATCAGAAGGAAGATTCCCTTCCTCTGTGTCACTGTCCCCCGTGTACATCAGCACTTTCACAGCAGATTCAGATGAAGCCACAGTGAGGATCCAGTGAGCACGTCATCATGCTCATGTCCTCCAGAAGGCCTTGTTAGAGAGAAACCGAAGGCCTGCGGTCCGCTCACCCGCTCCGAGATGAAGGAGCCTGAACTAGATGCATGAGAAAGAACAGGAGTTCGGAGCAGAACTCTCCTGGAGTCCAACCCAGAATCTTCTCATTTCTAGCCACGTGATTTCAGGAACTTGTTTTATCTCTCCCACCTCAGTTTTCTCACAAGTGTCTGTATCAAATGTTAATAGATCTGCGACGTGGTGCCCTGATTTTCTGGAAGAGTTCCGCTTTCAGAACAGATCTGTCCTGTGTCATAGGTCTTGATTTTTTTTAGTCAGAATAAGTGACCCCCACAGATGTCTAAGCCTCATGTTATTTCTCTTAGAACAGGGCAGGCACCTGACCCCTGACACTGTGTGGGATGTTTATCGAGAACTCCATCTGTCACGTGACAGGCGTGCGTGCAGTAGGATCCGTACAAGCAACGGTAACTGGAAGGAGCTTCCTTTGCGGATCATTCTGTTCTGTTCTGCAGAACACTTCCTGGGAAAACTAGAGCCAGGAACTTCCGTGTCATACACTGTACTGGTGTCCTCACCCCCGTGTAACTTTTATGTCCCAAGAGGAGGGCTTTACCTCTACCATAATCCTTTACGTTAATAGGCAGAGAGCGGTCCTTTTGTGCTAAGACCCCTGGACACATTGCAACTTGCCTCAGCATTGATCAATTTAATTTTGTAATGCTTACGTGTTTTAGGGTCCACTGGCTTTTTTTTTTTTTTTTAAGATTTTATTTGTTGATTCACAGATAGCGATCACAAGTAGGCAGAGAGGCAGGGGTGGGGGGAAGCAGGCTTCTCCCTGAGCAGAGAGCCCGATGCGGGGCTCGATCTCAGGACCCCAAGATCATGACCTGAGCTGAAGGCCGAGGCTTAACCCACTGAGCCACCCAGGCGCCCTTAGGTCCACAGGCCTTTAAAAAATATTGTAGTTAGGTTTCACTTGAGCACTCGTGCCTGGTTATCTGCTCATCATGACATACAGAAATTTGTATCATGCAGCCTTTCACAAAAGTGTGTTCAGAGGGTTGCAATCTGCAGGGACTCAGATCTGAGATCTAGATGTCCCTTGGTGATTGTGGTGGGTGGTAGAGATTGCCAAGCCGACGAAGAGGGCTGCAGGCGGCATGTTTATGGGACGGTGAAGCACCGTGATATTGCTTTCCTTGAGCGATGTGACATAACTAGAGACTTCTGGAAAATTACAGTAATCAGGCCGGCAGCACAAAGCTGCAGGGGGCTGGCTTTCATTCAGGATGCCGCAGATACCTGATAGGAAGATCCCAGTTTGGGCCAGATGGAGAGAAAGAGAAGAAGCTCAGGGGTTGAATCAGACCGATTCCTGGTGAGGCAGCTTTGGTGTAATCTGTCTGTGGTTGAACAAGCAGACTGTCCGTGCATTCTGACTTGCTGATGGGATCAACACCGTCACCCATCCCCCTCCTTTTCCGATACAGTGGGAGTTCTTCCTGGTGGTGCTTCTGGATTAAGTTTGTGGAAGGAACGGAAGCGACTCATGGATGAAATAATAAGGGAGCAAGCAAGTCAGTGTCCTTGAACAGGTGAATGGTTGAACTGGGCTATGTCATACCATAAAATACTCCTCAGCCATGAAAGAGGGGCATGGGTATATGCAGCAGCCTGAACGGAGCTCTAGAAAGTTATGTGGAGTGAAGAAAGCCCAATGCTGAAAGTTTACATACAGCACAATCCCATTTATGTAATAGTCCTGAAATGACAAAATTAGGGAAATGGATAACTGATTAGTGGTTTCCCAGAGTGGTGGAAGAAGGGGAGTATAGGGAAGCGTGTATGACTCTAGAAGAAGGCCAGCACGAGAGAGCCTTATGGTGATGGAAGGACTCTGTGCTTTGTACCAGTGTTGATATCCTGGACTATACTTTTGCAAAGTATTGCCATTGGGAGACATTGCCTAATGGAATAGGATTCACAGGGTCTCTGTGCATTGTTTCTTACAACTGCTGCTTGCCAGTCTACAGTGATCTCAAGATAAAGGTGTAACACCCAAAATACCTAAGACTTGAGAGCATGCTACACAGCTAAGGGCTCAGTAAATGAGCATTTACTCAGTAAGTGAGTAAGTTGGTGCTAAGTGCTCGGTTAGTCATTACCTTTGATAAATGCCATTTTCTCCCTCTAACCCCAGCACAGAGTGTGCCTACACATATGCGTTGGGCATTACCTTCCCTTAAGAACAGATATAGAAATACTAAGAAAATCAGTAGGAACCACCACCCATTTTACACCATAACTGGGCTCTGCCTCCTCAGTTCTAAATGGAGCTCTTGGAGCTTTCTTGGATACCGAAGGAAGTAACATCTTTGTCCTAATTCTTTTTCATGTACTCCTGCGTATTTCTGTGCTCAGTTACGTTATAGGGAAGTTTGGAGGTCTCGCTGCCTTTCAGGTTGCCCATGATTTCCCATGGTCTTCATTAGGGAAGGAACCCCCGAGAGCAGGCACTAATTGTGTCCCACTGTGGGGAAGGCATGTATGCTGTGGAGGCCCCCAGGTGAAGGTCGTGGGTAGGTGTTCCTTTTATGATGGAGTAGAGAGAGTGCAGCTGCCATTTTTTTCCCCTCAGAAAATGAGATTGGAAACAGAAAACTAGATCCATTTTCAGTGGAACTAGAAGTCATCTGGCACCCCACACCACAATGAGGAAGGGTGCGCAAGTCCAGGAGGCAAGGAGAGGTGTGTAGAGACATTGAGTCAGGATGCTCAAAATGCCGGGTTCTAGACAAAACTGGTACAGCACAGATGTTCATCGTAGGCAGCACAATCTCGAGGGGCAAAACAACCATTCACTGTTGGGAATAGCAGTACCAAGGGGCATAGCCTGGGGCAGGGGAAGGATTGCTGGCCGTGGGCGAATGGGAAATCACAAAGATGTGCCACAGTTGTGAGCTGGGGGAGTGAAAGAACATCTGCCCCCTGAGCGGACGGCAGCTGCTGGAAGAACCCTCACCTAGCCCTGTGTCCCAGAGAACCTGTCCCATAACCTGCTAGGACCTGGTCCGAGAAGAACTCACATTGTTCAGAGACACGTGCTAAGTTAGGGGGGCCTGGTGAGGGAGATAAGGAGAAGAACCAGAAAAGATTAGACGTAACAAAGACAAATGGCAGATGGAGAATGTACACCTAAAAGACGTTCCCTGAACAGACTTCCGTTTGTATGTAAAGTTTTTTTTAAAAAAAGAAAGCACTAGCTTCCAGAAAATAAAAACTTAGATCACATAGGTAAGAGGTCACTAGAGATGTGGTGAGGCAGTGGGAGAAAGAGAAAGTGAAGCATGAAAGGGTTGAGCTCAGGGAATAAGTGAAACAAAAAAATAAAGTCATCAAATATAAAATGCTTAACAGCAATATGAAGGAATTTTTTTTTAAAGATTTGATTTATTTGACAGAGATACAGTGAGAGAGGGAATACAAGGAGGGGAGGGGGAGAAGCAGGCTTCCCAAAGCCCAGCAGGGAGCCCCATGTGGGGCTGGATCCCAGGACCCTGGGATCATGACCTGAGCCGAAGGCAGATGCTTAATGACTAAGCCACCCAGGCACCCCAACTTGAAGAAATTTAGAGCTTATTGAAAATATGGTAGGAGAAATGGGGAGGTGTTTGTCAAAGGGTACAAAGTTTTGGTTATACAAGATGAGTAAGTCCTAGAGATCTGTTGTATAGCACATTGGCCATAGTTGTCAATACTGTAATGCATACTTAAAATTTTGCTAAGAGGGCAGATCTCAAGTGTTTCTATGATTAGAAAATAATGAAGAGGGCAGTAGGAGACTTCTGCAGGTGATGGATATGTTTATGGCAAAGATTTGGTGATGGATTCATGAGTGTATACTTATCTCTAAACTCACAAATTGTATGCATTAAACATGTACAGCTTTTTGCGTGTCAGTCATACCTCAAAAAGTGGTTTCATGAATATGGTTACAAATATGAGTGTGACAACATTGAGAAAAGCAATAAAAAAATGAAGATGATTTAAGCAAAGGGTTAAAATGATTTGAGAAAATGATCAATGTGGAAGACAAAGTGAATCAACATATGCATATTTACTTTTCTTGAGGAAGAGAATCAAATAATGAAATGGGAAAAAGAAATCTGAAGATACAACTCAAGAAAAATTTCCATCACCAAAAGAAGTCTTGAACCCAGGATTCAAGTGCCAAGAGATGTTTACACATAACAGTCAAAATAGATACATATCCTAGTCAATTAACGGACTTCAAAATTGAAAAAAAATTCTTTCGGCATAACAAAATGAAAAATCTGAGCCCATCCTGACAGCTTTCCACAAATTATCTAAAGCAGAAGTAGAAGAAATTGGAACACTGCTCTATACTCTTCTTCTTCCAAATTGTTTTTAAATAGCAAAATAATCAAGTAACCTAAATGGCAATCAGTAGGGAACTATTTAAATAAATTATAATATTATAGTATATGTACACAATGCGAGATTATATGGTAATTAAAGGAATACAGCCACTCTAATAGTCATAAAATAGAATTGTTTCCAAGATCTATTTCAAGGGGAAAAAAAAGTGTATTGCTACTTTGTATGTATATTTTAGGATATACTTTTAAAAACTGGTAATGAAGATTGTCACAAGACAGAGGTAAGAGGGATAACCCCCCTTTTACTCTGTTTTACTGTATGCATATAATAATTATTAAGGTAAAGAACTGAAAAGAGTGGGCTTGTTTATTCAAAATATCTTCTGTACTAGAACCTGAAAGTTCCCCGTTAGAGCCACTCTTCACTTTTCTTCGCTGTCTTCCATTTTAAGATGCAAGTTTTCCTAGGCTAAGTACCAAATTATGAGTCCCTTGGGAGAAAGAGACCATTGTCATTCTTCTCTTTTCTTCAGACTACTTTTATGAGAGAAGATGCTCAACAAAACTCGGATTGTCTGGAGATTCACTGAGCTAGAGTGAAGCGACAAAAGAGATTTTGCTTAAGAAGATTCATATTGTTGCTGGAGTATGCACATCGCACCACATTGTCTGCATTGCTTCCATTTAGCCAAATGAAATAGGGGATTGAGAATCGGAAATAAGATGAGCACTTCCAAGCCATTCCTTACTCTGTTTTAAGAACTGGATTTTTCCTCATGGGCAGAAAGGTGTATCTTTGCCTGTGGAAAGAATCATATCAATTTTTCAGGCTTTATCAAGAACTCAATGTGCTAATGGCAAGAGTTGCCCCAAGTTAATTGTGTTTGGGCTAAACTATTTCCAGAGTATTTTTGAGGTCCCCAGCGTCTTCTGTGCTCTGATCCATTGTGAGCTGATCTTAAAGTCACTCATTTCAGTCATTTCCAAGTTCCTCAGAGCAAATCTCAATAACCACTACATTCCTACTACCCACACAAGAGTTTTATGACAGAGATAAGTATTGAAATGGGGGGAGTTGATCAATCTGTCTGGATCCCCTCTCTTGCACCACCACATCACTATTCCCCAGCCATTGGTGTGGCACAGTTTGGTCGTGATGACCTGCAAGGCTGTAACGGGCATCTACCTACATTCACTGAAAATTTCAAATGACTTACGTCTCCATTGGAAGTGTCGGTACTTCTACTAAACAAATAGGTCTTTATTTTACTGATTCGATGTCATTTCCTACAAGATGCAGAAGGGAGTGAAAAGTAGCAGCTGAAATGCCATAAGGAATGGCCGGGCTTGAGCTGGCTCGTTAGAAATGTTCATGCTTCATGGTCACCCCATCGTCAGCTAGGACTCTGTAGGACCCGTGGAAGGAGTTCCCCAACATGTTTCATGGATAAATGCCCTGCTTGCTCTTAACTCTGCGTTTCCATCTGGGACCATTACTAAAGACCTACCAGCTGATTTTCATTGCTTCAAGGGAGAGAAAGATGCTTTCAAGTTTGGCAACGCTTCCTACCATGGACGGTTGTAAAGAATCAAGTCAATATCTTAAACTGCCATAGGGCATAAACAGGAAGCCAGCCTACTCCCCAGGTCACCATGTTTAAGAATGTCTAAACAAGTATCCTGTTAACAGTGTGTTATAGTATCTATTTTTGGAGATGCAAGTGACTCATGGCGAACCATTCCTACTAAATATTACCTTTCCTGAGACTGAAAAAATAGATAACCTTCTTGGCTCATAATTTGAGTTAGTAGGTACTGAGAGATGTCTTAGCAGTCCTTATCATTATTGCTGGACTGTGGCTATTAACATATGGTCCTAATAACCCACTCTTTCCCCACAACTAGAGCTGAGTGGAGGTGAGCTGGCTATATTCAGTTGGTATAGTAAGGGAGGTCTAAAAATTGTTCTGCTGAGGTGGCCCTTGCTTGCTATGTATTAGCCATCAGTACACTCACAGTACACTGACCGTACTGACCCTTGCTTCTCATTTCTGTCAGTAAAACAAAGTAGCCCTCCAGATAATACAGGAGCCTGTCCACTCTGCCAGCATTAATTTGAATAGTCAACCCATCCTGTGCAAGGAAATGTTTTCTCAGTGCTCTGGTTGTACTATAATCTGGAAGCATGTACTCAGAAGAGGGACGGTACAGT
This sequence comes from Enhydra lutris kenyoni, assembly GCF_002288905.1. NCBI lineage: Eukaryota > Metazoa > Chordata > Mammalia > Carnivora > Mustelidae > Enhydra > Enhydra lutris. The sequence goes on along the minus strand of NW_019154108.1, from coordinate 6,982,149 downwards.
TCATTATAATTTCTCAGCTTAATGCGAGCCGGGAGAAACCTAGGCTTGCAATTTTCTACAGTCCATCATGAGATGAGGAGGAAATACTGAGTGTACCCATAGGGCATTTCCATGGGTAGTACTGAAGTTTTACTAATAATATAATTGTACTTATTTTAAACCTGGAAAAGTCATGAGTAATAAACCAGTTCCAACTTTCCATTGAAATCTTTTTTCTAACTTAGTTTCTGTATTTTCCATTTAAGTACATTATAGTTTGCATTTCCCTTCTCAGTTAATGTTATTATTGTATTTGCATAGATTACATTGATCCTTCTTCATCTGCACAACATATATCCATGTTACAAAATCATAATAAATAACATTGCTTCCAAGTACGGAGTTGCCTTACAATGGCAGTATTACCTGAAATGACTTAAACAGTTCTGTTATTGGTGTAGTCTTCACCCCCTCAAACAATTCAGGGCAAGTTTAGTTTAATTCATCTTTGTTCAGTTAATGAAACCAATTTACTGTCTAATTAATACCACCCTTCTCTTTTTACACATTCAACAAGAATTTGATTGAGTGGCTATCAAGTGTCAGCACCAGTCCAGATGCTGAAAATACGGAGATGAAAGAAACATGATGGTGTCTGCACTTCTGATGGATGTAGGAAGTTAGGAGAGACTGTCACTCTCTCTAGTCTTGACACCAAGCCAGATACTCTGCAGCATTACAGTCTTTCAAACCCATCAGGGCTTGGTATGCAAAAAAGACAGAATTAACTAACAACAGTGCAGAAAGTGACAAGCCATTTCTATGAGAGAAGAGACTCACAGTTACTTTTGTTCCTGATGGATCAAGTAGGAGGGGAAAATTTTATCGTAGATGAAAGGATAAAGAGAAACCATCCCAGCATTGGACAGTTGCAAGTGAGTTGACATGAAGGATTAGAATCCTAAGGAGCTTCAGCATCTCTGCATCTACCTGCCAGCTGGTTTCTAGGGACCTTCACTAAATGTACAGAACAGGTTTGCTGAACTAATTTACCCCTAAGGTATGAGAAGCTTTGCTTAAATACAAGGCAGAAGACTGTTGAAGGCTAGGGGTAGGGCAGGAGAGATGAGACAGATCTCTCTTAGGCATTATAGGGCTTCATCAGGTATACTACAGGAGACCCCCAAAGGCTGGGAAAGGGGGAGGAAAGCTGAGAGTCATCTTGCTAGATGAATCAGGGACCTCACAGAATGTATTGTGCAGGCCTTCTAGAGGCTAGGGGTCGAACAACAGCGCTAAGAGAGATGTCTTGAGGAGTACAGAAAGCCAGGAGTGGGACTGGAGGAAGAAGAAAACTCTCTAGAGACCAGAAACAAACCACCCAAAACAAACAAAGCAAAAAACCAAACCAAACCAACCAACCAAATAAACAAACAAAAAAACCCAGAAGATGGGCTGAAAAGTAAATTGAGATTTTTTTTTAGAGCTTGAAATTTTGGTGGCTGGGTGGTATAGTGGAGTGATATTTCCAGAGACTTGCCAATGACCCAGTCTTGCTGAAGGGAAAGTCCTGATCATGTCTTTAAACTTTTGAAGCCACGTAAGTTAGATTTAGGTAACCAAATCTAACTAAAGCTAAACAAAAGTCAGACCCATCTCAACTATAGGTTAGTCTAACTCAGTGCTGACAGAAGGAGTGTATCCTTTTCTGAAATTACTATTATTTACTTTAGTTTCTAGTAAATATATCTAATATATGATATATATTATTATGTCATCTGTATGTCAAATATAAATTATATATTATCTAATATATATTATTTAATATACTCCCATGTCTAAACCACAAAAAAAAATTCATGAAGTGTGCAAAGAAACAAGAACTATAAATCAGTCAAGAGACAAAATAGTCAATAAAAGTAGACCAAGGGATGGATTAGAGGTTGAAGTTATCAGAAAATTTTTAAAAAACCCTGTGATAATATATGTTAAAGGATCAGTGGATAAGTGGACATACATGAACATATATAGGAAATCTCAGCAGAGACATAGAAACTAAAAAGAAAAGAAAGAAAAGAGAACCAAGTGGCTATGCTAGAAATGAAAACTGAAAAATCAAAAATAAGCAGTTTATTTGATGAGCTTGGTAGCAGGCATACACAGCAGAGGAAAGGATCAGTAAACTTGACCACATGAAGAGGTAAACAAATGATCCAAATGGTAACATAACATGAAATAGAGTGAAAAAAAATCAAACAGTCTACTTGGAAGCTAGAGAAAGATGAAATGATCTAATCATAGGTAATTGAGCCTATGGGAGGAGAGAAAAGGAGAGAGCAAAGAAATATTTGAAGAAAGAGTGGCTGAGAATTTTTCAAAATTGATTTAAGACTTCAACTTTGGAAAAAAGAGCTAGAGGAAGAGTGGATATGGATGGGATTAAGGACTTTTTTCCAGATTGGATGTTCAAGGAATGTCTATATGGAGTTAGCACAATTTGAGCAGAAATCATAAGATGCAGTAAAATATGGTTAAGGGCATTCAAAGGTGAAGAAACAAGTGCAAAAGCCCTAACTTGGTAATAAACTTGGGGTGTTTGAGGACAGCAGGAAGCCCGTGAGGGGAAAGATACAGGAAATAATTTGTGGAGGTCAACAGTAGTGAGTACGTCATCACAAATCCCACTATGGGAAGACATTGGGGAGACTGAATGCATTTGATGACAGTAGTTTAGACTGGGGGGACACTAGACAGCTTTTCTCATCTGATTCCTTTTATTCTCCCTTTTGAGACACAAAAATGTTAATTCAGGCAAGATTGTGTAGTAGTCTCTAGTCAAGGACATCTGGAAGCTCTGAGGTCATCTGTGGGTGAGGGTCATAATACTTTCAGAGGTTATGAAATATGTTTACAATTTTGGATTTTTAAATTTGCATTACAAAAGAGACATTTTAGCTAGGTTAATTCCTACCAGTGGAAAACACACAGGTTCTTTTTTCCACGTAGATCAGAAGTGAGATGATGACTGTTTCAGCCACTGCAATGATATTTAAACTAGGAGCCGAGGAGAAGTCAAAGGGATGCTGTGCGTCTGGGCAGGGAGTTTTGTTTGTATGACTGTTACTTCATAATCATTCTGAATGTCAAATCTTCTGTATTTTTCATGATGTAGGGCAATAACCTACCTAAGGAAAATAAAGCAGACCCACCAGAGTTCTAATTGGTCCTTGTTTTCTCTAAGACAGAGACTTGATCTCTGAGTTATGAGTATACTTTCCAAGGCCTTCAGAATGGAAAACTGCTTCAGTTTTCTTATAAGCCATGGGAATATGGCTTAAATTTTGTTCATTAAAAAAGTTTTTAAAAGTTTAAGGGGCACCTGAGTGGCTCAGTTGGTTAAGTGACTGCCTTCAGCTCAGGTCATGATTCTAGGATCCTGGGATCGGGCCCCGCATCAGGCTCCCTGCTCAGCAGGAAACCTGTGTCTCCCTCTTCCACTCCCCGTGCTTGTGTTCCCTCTCTCGCTTTGTCTCTCTCTGTGAAATAAATAAATAAAATCTAAAAAAAAAAAAGAAATTTAAGTAGGTTCAGGATCAAATTTTATCCTTGTAGGATTTGTATTATAAAAAAATGAAATAGCCCCCAAGATCAGTAAGAGAGGGCTATTTCTGTACCCAGAGATGGATGGAAGGAATGCATTTCTCTTGTTCCATTTGTCCAATTTAAAATACAGTGCTTTAGGCCAAGGATATGAGCTTGCTTGCACTATAGACTGTCCTTAGCCCCCCTCTACCCTGCCCACCAAAGTGGAGAAGCTCAATGAGAGTTGGCCCCTGGGAAAGGGAACACTATCGTAAAGCTGATGTTAGGGGGAGTCGTCAAGGAGGCAGGGACAGACATTCTTCAGTAGAGCCAGCGGAGTCAGGGAGGGCCGGCACCATAGGCCTCCTGGAGAGGGTGACACAAACACGGGATTGGGCTGGAGGCCTTGCCTGTGGTCCTCCTGGAATGGAATGTGTGGTTGAACCCAGTCTTCTTCCAGGTTTATTTTTACAGGCTGGCATCCTCAGAAATTGTTGTGTCCACCAGAAGGTGTCTACCCACGTTTCCACAAAATGCAGCATTGAGCTAGAATGTTACCTCCACAGTCCTCCTACCATGTTCAGCTAAGGCTTTTAGGCTAGTTACAAAACCAATTTTTAAAAGAATATATTTTATTTACTTACTTGAGAGAGAGAGGTAGTGAGAGAGCATGAACAAGGTGTGGGGAGGGGGAAAAGCAAGCTTCCCCCTGAGCAGGGAGCCCCATGTGGGACTTGATCCCAGGACCCAGGGATCATGACCTGATCAGAAGACAGACACTTAACCAACTGAACCACCCAGGTGCCCCACAAAACAGATTTTTATGAAAGAGGCCCAAGATTCTGTCAAGTCTTCCATTTTCCTTAAACTATTGAAACTCTGGGAACATGAGATGGTTGATTTGAGTTGGGGAAAAAAGTGGCAGGGGTGGTCAGTGTCACTCCGTATGTTTAGTCAGAATAATGATGAAAGCAATACCTTGTATATTTACCTAAACAAACAATCGAATGGTACAGGTTTCTAGTTGAACATGGACTATGTTCATGTACCAATAC
>NW_019154108.1:6858365-6977133 GCF_002288905.1 Enhydra lutris kenyoni | reverse complement strand
ATGTTCATGTACCAATACTGGTACAGGTTTCTAGTTGAACATGGACTGTTGAACACATGGTTCATCTTGGCTCCATTCTAAAAGTCCATGTAAATGCCAGGAAAAGACATAAAAGACAGGTCAGCAGTGAAGAAAAGAGGAGTCAGGAGTGGGTAGAGGTGTCCAGAGGGTACGTTTCTGGAATATGTAAAGAGGTTGGAGGAGTGGAGCCTGGAGAGGGAAAACTAACTTATGCTTGCAGATGTCATCAAGCAACACTCCAGATTCCCAGAAAAGCACACAATGAGAGGCTCTGGATATCACAGAGAGCGTGAGGCAAGATTACAGGAAAATCTGTATATGTGGTGTTTAGACCTCAACTTTCTCTCCTTTAGCCACCCCTACCCTTGCTTCTGTAGGAGCCCAGTACCCTACAACTGGAGAAATTCTGGCCTTAGGGAGCCAAGACACACCATGGCCATGGTTCTCAAGTAGGGACTCTTCTCCCACCTCCCCAGGGGATATCTGCACTATCTGGAGACAGTTGTGACAATTGTCACAACTTGGGGATGATTCTGGCATCTAATAGTTAGAGGCCAGGGATCTGCCAAATGTCCTGCGGTTCATAGGACAGCCTCTGCAGCCAAGAACTCTCTAGCCCCGTGTCCCCAGAGCTAAGGGTGAGAAGCCTGCCCTGGGGTGAGGAGGGGGAGAGAGCTGAATCAGAGAATTAAGCTGGAGTCTGCATGTTGAACAGTGGGACCCCCACTCCCCTCCCCACTCTGTTCCTAAATGCCAACTAGAAGGCAGGAGCGTGGGTGATTCTTCCTGCAAGAGATGAGAAAAAGCCTCTAGACAGGGGCTTGGGGACATGCCACTAAAAATGCTTCTCACTGCCCACTTGTCCAACATTGAGGACCCCCGCCTGGCAAGACCGCCAACATTTGCGAAGGTTTCCAAACAGGTCATATATATATTAAATATGAGTGGCAGGAAGGAATTTTAGAAGTATTCCAGAACCAGACATTTTAAATCAGCCTCTGAAAGGGGAGGCACACACCTAAAAAAACTGAAATTAAAATTTTAAAAAAGTATAAACACAAGGAATGAAGTATAGAAAAAGGAACACTTCAAAAAAATCTCATAATATCCTCAGAAGTAACAGAACAGTCAATGTATTCTATGCTAAAAAGAGAAATCAGAGAATGGGCAAGAACTTCTTGAAATAAAAAATATGTGGCACTAAAAAAAAAAGACTCAAATAAAGAAGTTGAACTTTCTTAGAAAGACAAATAAGAGTCAAGGAAATTGACAACTGGAGAGAAAACAAAAACTGGGACTCTGCCGGCACCGCTGGAAGTCATGTAGAGAATGTAGATAAGTGCAGGGTGCGGGGTGGTGAGTGAAAACAGTGATGTTAGAATAATTCCCCAAACCAAGAAATCTGAGTCTTCAGAAAGAAAGACCTGCCAAGTAGCAGGCACCAAAAAATTGGAACAGAATTATCCAGGCAAACAATTGCAGATTTTTAGAGCACCAGAGAAAAATAGGTCCAAACAAAGGGTTGGGAATAGTGGTGTCAGGCTTCTTAGCAGCACTGATCCTCTAGAAGCTCATGGAAGAATCCCTTTGAGTCCTGGACAGTGGCATGGCCTGGTCACAGTCCTCTACCTACAATTCTGGCCAGTCAGACCCTCCATTAGGCGAGGGAGGAGTAACGACATTTCTAGACAGGTAGGACCTCCCAAACCTACTTTCTATCCTTGTTTTCCAGTAGACACTGGAAAAGAGGAGGATCAGAGATAGACTTTGGATCCTAGAAGCAAGGTTCCAGCCTCAGGTAATGTGTGAGGACAGATGCAGAACTGCTGTGCAAGAGGCTGGTGAGCGTGCAGGCTAGCCAGAAGATGAGGACAGAGGTCTCCAGGGAACTAGGGAAACAATGATTTCCTGATTTGTTGGAATAGTAGACTACAGGTTCTAGCTCAGTCTGGCTCAGACTTGACTGAATTATGGCACATACAGAGAGCAAGGGTCCAAATGAGGGGGGCTGTTCTCCTATGTTCAAACCCAGATCAAAGATCTGAGGAGGTTTTAGGGAAAGCAAGAAGAAGAAGAGAACTTGTCTTGGCTTTGTTGTCACATTTTATATCCAGAAGGCATGCTTCCATTCCTGAAAATAAAACCGTGTCTCTTACTATGTCTGTGAAGTGTCTCTCCAGTGCTTAGAAGATGTTCGGTATGCCACAAATAAGTATTAGCTCAGTAAATGAATGCAAGTTTTAAATATGAACCCCAGTTCCACATAATGTGGAAGAACACATATGATCATACAGAAGCCCCGAGTAAGGATGCTGAAGGCAGAAAACGTGCAGCGAAATGAGCGTGACTCTGGAGAAAGCTCAAGAAATGAAGGGGCGTGCGTGCAACAGTGACTGGATAGAATTTTTAAATTAAAGGAAAAGGAATGGAGAGATTTAGCCAATTACAGAGCCAAGATAATCTGATAAAAGCCACTTTCAAAAATCAGATAATGGAGTCAGTGTGTGATCTTGACAATAACCAACTCCCCAGTCTTAGGGGTTTAGCTGACAGATTTAATAAGGCACTTCGAATTATGTGAAAATCACGGAAACCTGGCATGAAACCAGAGCGAGGCACAGAAGCCGCAAAAGAGGTTTTCAAATAGGTGAATAACAGTCTTGAGAGTTTGGTGTTAATCCTCAGGACGGTGACATGGTTGCCGTGGGGCCAGGCGGAAGAATGGCGTAGGACGCTCTAGGATCTCAAGTGAGAATTCTGAGTTTTTCGTGGCTCACAATTCTCCTTGAGCTCTCCACGGGCTCCTCGTGCAGAACAGCTCTATCCCCGCTCCTGGAAACCAGGCTGTCTTGTACAGTGAAAGGCAGTGAGGAGGAAGAGGGAGGTGAACGTCATTTGCTCTAGGGTGTTACGTGGGTAACTTGGGATCGAGGTAACATGAAGGCTGCTGTTTTACCCCATGAGCAATCTGAGTAATCAAAGTTCTAGCTTTTCCTGGAGCTAAATGCCCATCTCCTGCGTACCACTGACTCATTGTCATGGGCTTCTCTAGGCCTCAGTCCTTGTACTGTAACTAGCCCAAGTTCATCCTTGGGCTGGTGCAGCCCTCTTGGAGCCCCGTCCCCAACGCCTGCTCTCTAATCCTGACTCTGCATTAGGAGAGACGTTGATCTTATAGGACTGCCTCTGGCTGTACCCCTCATGACTGTTGTCTCCTTGCCTATCGAAAATCTCCCCACATCTTCCTGGCCTCTGTTGCCTTCCTGGATGTCCTGTGCCCCACCACCTTCTGGATACTCAGAATTGACTGTATGATTTAACTTTGCACGCGAACATCTCTGTTTTGATTTTCTTCTCTTCACCCCCTGTTGGTGAGGGAGAAATTCCCAACCCAGAGTTATGGAAGGGTCCAAACACATGGCACCCAGCACTGGACAGATGAGATCAAAGACACAGACACTCACAGCCCAGGGGAGGAGAACATGGCATGAGCAGAGCCACATGGAGTTTGCACTTGAGAAACAGAATGAGTAGGGGCCATGGAAAGCAGCCTTTGAAGTAACAAGAAGTCGGGGTGGCTAGGTCTTATGGGAGGACATGATCAGCTTGTTTGGATGATTCCATGGGCTGGTAGGGAGCTGAAGCTTACCACTCAAAGATGAGCAGGAACGGTGCCTGTCCCCCTAGAAGAAGAGGGCTGTTTCGCTAGGTGACCTTATCTGTAGACGGCACAGTGGGGAGGGAATTTACGATTAGGCCATTCAGAGCCCTCCTGGTTTTCCCCAGATATTAAGACACATATAATCCTGGTCCTTAATACCTCTGTCCTTTATCTCCCCCATTGGTGTGTTTCCGTCTACGTCATCCTGCCCCATTCACTGCATTAACCTTTCCCTCTCCTGCAACATCATGGGAGGAAGTCAATCCATGTGCACTGCATTGATCTCCTTTGTGATATAAAATACAGTAGCTTGATGGAAACCTCCAGAAGTCTGCCCGGATAACTTCATTTCATGACTGAGGGACCTAAGGCTATGTGCGCCCTGAGCATAGTCACATAGTTAGGACCAGAAAGACGTGTTCTTAAAAAGTGACTCTCAACTTTTAAGAGTTTTCCATCAATAAATAGAATCAGTGTCATATATTTTTCTAAAAAAAAAAAAAAACATGTTCTTGGGAGAAGCTATTTGTCTAAAATAAAGTTTATGGAAATTAAAAAATACTCAGGTGCAAGTTAAAATAGTAATAGCTAAGTAAATGATGCCATAGATTAGATTAAACTCTTACGATCTCTCCACATTCAAGGTGTTGCACGGTGGCTACTAGTAAGCAATTTTAAGATTATCCATTATTTATTGTAATTTGGAAAGGACAGCGATTTCCTGCCCCCCTCCATTTAAAACCATAGATGTGGCATTTATTTGAGTCCCTGACATGAAATTCTGTGACCTCTGACTTGCGGCAGAATTTTCTGTGGGTGTTAGACCAGGTGGGCCTGTTTCCCCCTTTCTGGGCCAGACTACCAGACTGGGCAGTGTCAGGATCTGCAACATGGTGGGAGTGTAAGCTCTGTGGGCAGGGTTCCCGGACTCTCTCGTTCTCTGGTGCGTCCTCTGGGCAAGTACCAGGTATCTTGTAAACACCTGCTCAGTAAGGAGTGGACGGAGTCATTTCTGCACCATCCAGCCTGCTTCCAGAAGCTGCCTCCTGGGCTCAGGAGTGTCCAACCTGCCACGTTCACATCACCATAGGCTCTTGTGTCTTTTGCGTATTTGAAAGACACTGGCAGGTGGACAGTGATGCTTGTTTTGTTCTTGTACGGAGTAGGAAAGAGGAGCGCCCGGGATCAGCCCCGTTGGTGTCACCCATTCTCTTCTCTGAGCCTTGCTTTCCAGCGCAGACATCCCGTATGTGTCCCACGTTCCATTACCTGCTTCCCAGATGCAGGGCTGTTGGCTAGAAGCAGACGGGAGGCCCTGCAAGAAGTGTGCTCATTGTGAGATGTTGGTATTTTATTTTAAAGGTTTTTATTTTTATATTAGAGAGAGAGGCGCATGCGCATAAGCATGAGCGGGAGGGGCAGAGGGAGAGGGAGAATCTCAAGCAGATTCTGCTCTGAGCGCAGTGCCCAGCGTGGGGCTGGGTGCCAAGACCCTGAGATCCTGACCTGAGCTGAAGCTGAGCCCGGCCCTCAACCGATGGCACCACCAGGCACCCCAAGATGCTGGGATTTTAAGTAAATGAGAGAAATACTGTGATATATTGGATTTCTTTTTTTTTTTAAATTTAATTATATTTTTTCAGTGTTCCAAGATTCATTGTTTATGCACCACACCCAGTCCTCCATGCAATACATGCCCTCCTTAATACCCACCACCAGGCTCACCCAGTCTCCCACCCCTCTCCCCTCCAAAGCCCTCAGTTTGTTTCTCTGAGTCCATAGTCTTTCATGGTTCGTCTCCCCCTCTGATTTCCCCCAACTCCCTTCTCCTCTCCATCTCCCCATGTCCTCCATGTTATTCCTAATGCTCCACAAGTAAGTGAAACCATATGATAATTGACTCTCTCTGCTTGACTTATTTCACTCAGCATAATCTCCTCTAGTCCCGTCCATGTTGATACAAAAGTTGGGTATGCACCCTTTCTGATGGAGGCTTAATACTCCATAGTGTATATGGACCACATCTTCTTTATCCATTCATCTGTTGAAGGGCATCTTGGCTCTTTCCACAGTTCGGTGACTGTGGCCGTTGCTGCTATGAACACTGGGGTACAGATGGCCCTTCTTTTCCCTACCTCTGTGTCTTTGGGGTAAATACCCAGTAGAGCAATTACTGGGTTTATTATTATTTTTTTATATCTTTATGAAATGTAAATAGTAGAGGTTGCCTCCAGTCATGATGACTCTCTTTTTTAAAAAATTTTATTTATTTATTTGACACAGAGAGAGAGAGACAGTGAGAGAGGAATACGAGCAGGGGGAGTGGGAGAGGGAGAAGCAAGCTTCCCGAGAATCAGGGAGCCCACTGTGGGGCTCAGTCCCAGGACCCCGGGATCATGACCTGAGCTGAAGGCAGCCACTTAACGACTGAGCCCCCCAGGCACTCGCAGTCACGACTCTTAGAGAAGTGCAGCATCTCTGTGTAGAAATTAAGAAATATAAACTCACGGAAGCATCATTTAGGAATAACTAACCTACGAATCTCCTAAAACAACAAGAGTAATAATGTAAAAAATGGTCACAATTTTGAACTCTTGATTCAGAGGTTAAGCTCCGTTTCTGTTTTGCTTAGCACTGATTTGCTTCAAAGCTCACATAGCAATCTCTCTTCCATGGGATTATTCACTAAGGACAGGTCAAACAGCCCCTCTCATGAGGCTTATTGAGATTATCGACAGTGTCCATGAACTTCTGGCAGCCCTTTTGTTGAAAGGTATTACTGCCTTTGTGTATGAGGTTATTAAGATAAAATGTTTACTTGCTTCACTGACAGTGAGACACTTTGCAATTTTTTTTAAAGAACTTCTTTTTTAAAAGATTTTTAATTATTTATTTGACAGAGAGAGATCACAGGTAGGCAGAGAGACAGGCGGCGGGCGGGGGAAGCAGACTCCCCACTGAGCAGAGAGCCCGATGCGGGGCTCGATCCCAGGACCCTGAGATCATGACCTGAGCCGAAGGCAGAGGCTTTAACCCACTGAGCCACCCAGGCACCCCAAGACACTTTGCAATTTTATTTGGATGCCGTAGAATGGCTAGGTCCCTACCAGCTAAAAAGCGACCCTAAATAGCAGAACAGTTCTAACCATGTGACATTAATCATAGACACACACCATCTCCTACAGTCTTTTTTGGTGCTTGAGACCCATTCAGAGACATCTCCTTCCCTTCCTCTTGCCCTGCACAGTATGTGTGAATTACCAAGAGCCTGCAAAGTGGAATGAGGAATGGGGTAGGGAAGAGCACTCCAACCTTGTAACATGGGTCCACCGTTGTGCCTGGCATTGTCGACAGTCTAGAAGAATCATCATTTCTATTTAGATGCGGAAATAAAAAAAATGATGGTGTAGATTTAGACTGATGGGTTTTTCCTTTGCGGTCCTGTTGGATAGCACTCAGGAAATGTGAGTTACCATTTTGCCAGCCATGGTTCCGTCGGTGCAGGAGACTTTCCTTGTGTCTCGCCTCCCGTAGATCACTGCAGCAGTGCTCCTCACCCCCTGAGTTTTTGCTTGTTAAAATTCAGACTTCAGTGATGTTCACAGAGTTTTTAGCCAGAGTCAGTTCAATTAGAACCTCCCGAGGGTTGTCTTTTCCATGTTAGGACTGTAAGTGGTCTGACTTGTGTGACCTTGGTCTTTGCTCATGTAGACATAGATTAAGAAGAACCTGGCTACCTGGGAAAGAATGTCACAATTTATGATTTCCTTATTTTATCTACTTAATTCTGTTCCTTAAAAGACATGGTGTGCATGCACGAATACTGAAAGTCTGCTGTAGCTCTCACTAAATATTTAAGTAAATTAATTGCCTTGGAAAAGGTCACCATAAGCTTTAAACATTCTAAGTTAAGACGTTCAGTGAAATTAATTCTGCCACTAACATCCTTCTCTTGCTTCTTATGTCTGAAATATACAAGAACCTTAGTTTAGGGTAGATTTCTCATTTCTCTCCCACCCACGTTTGCTGTCAATCTGTTTTATCTACTTTTTGTTTAAAGCTTTACCCTTGTTTTCACAAGGGAAATGGCACTCATTGAGATTACAGGAGTGCTCCAATTAATTCCACTTCTGTAAGACAGTCTTTCCCGCTTCTATAAATCAAAATGAATAGGATAAAATGGAAAAGAAAGAGTAAACCTCTTGCCAACCATGTATATCAGAATCACCAGAGATAGTCTCATTAGATAGTTAATGGACTTTTTAAAAAATTATATCTGAGGTTTTTCAGGAGATCTAAATTTTTAGGAGTTTCGGCTCTCTGTCTTTAAATATGCTATTCAAGGGGCTCTTGGGTGGCTCAGTTGGTAAGCATCCAGACTCCTGATTTCCTCTCAGGTCATGATCTCAGGGTTGTGAGATTGAGCCCCAAGTCAGGCTTTGCACTCTGTAGAGAATCTGAGGTTCTCTCTCTCTCCCTCTCTCCCTCCCTCTCTCTCTCACTGTCTCTTTCTAAAATAAAAATAAATCTTAAAGTATTTTTTTTTTTAAAGATTTTGTGTATTTATTTGACAGACAGAGATCACAAGTAGGCAGAGAGATAGAGGAAGGGAAGCAGGCTCCCCGCTGAGCAGCGAGCCCGATGTGGGGCTTTATCCCAGGACCCTGGGACCATGACCTGAGCCGAAGGCAGAGGCTTTAACCCACTGAGCCACCCAGGCGCCCCAAAGTTTTTTTTTAAATATAGTATTTAAATTCTTCTACCTACATGATGTTATGGATTATTAATTTTCAGTAACAGTAAAGGTGATGGGTTCTTCCGACTTATTTAATGGTTAATCTAGTAGAGTAAATGATAGTTCTAATTCTTGCAAACACTTTCTGCATGAAATTTGGCAAGGCATTTTAATTCTCTGTGCCTCTGCTTCCTTATCTGTGAGCCAAGAACATAGCTTTCCTTTTCTCTCCTTTGTGCGCCTGCAGGTTGGTAAGAGAATGAGGGATAGGAAGCAAAAGGAGGGGGAGGGTTGAGGGAGTCTCCTAATTGTTGGTTTAGTGAATTAAAAAAGAACGTGCGACTTTTGATCTCTGGGTTGTGAGTTTGAGTCCCACATTGGGTGTGGAAATTTCTTAAAAATAAAATCTTTAAAAAAAAAAAAAAAAAAGTTTTACTTCCACTTGGACAGAATTAAATTCCTCAGAGGGAAGTGTGCTGTTTTCCCTTCAATTAGATTGGAAGCATTTTGGAGATGGGAGCGTGTACCTTCCCCCTGTTGCCTAACTGTACAGAGAAGCCTCAAAAATTGTAGATTTTTACTTCCCAGATTTGTGCATTCTGATACCATCTTGATTGGTTGTTTAATGTTTTTGGAAAGTGCTCCAAAATTTTAATCAGGAGACAGCAGTCTGAGAACAGTAGTGTGCACAGATACTAGTCTAATAACAGTTTAAAAGCAGGTGGGATTTCGGTCTGTTGAAGAAGTTTGAGAACGTGCTTGCTGTAGTCTGGATGTCTGTGTCTGCCCAGAAATCGTATGTGGAAATCCTCACCTCCAGTGTGACGGTATTTGGAGATGGGGCTTTGAGGGCATGCTCATGAGCTCGGGACTGTGCGGCCTCCAAGGTTAGGATTCATGTTCTTTGGAAGCAAAGACCAGAGAGCTCGCTCTTGCTCTCTTGTATCTCTCGATGCGTGACGCCCACCTGCAGACCAGGACGCGGCTCCCACTAGACGCCAACTATGCCCGCACCTTGATCTTGGACTTCCTGGCTCCATAAATGGGAGAAATACATGTCTGTTGGTCAGGCCACCCAGTCTACAGTGTTTGTTATAGCAGCTCCAAACTGTTCTTTGAGAGAATGACGCTAATTGTAAGTACGTGACCAGCAGGAGTACCTCACAGTTACACGGATCCTCGTCCTTAAGGACTGGCCATGATGTGTTTCCTTGGGTAGCTGTGCTTTGATAGTTCACTGTGCAGGAAGGCTTTCTGAAACCACACCAGATAGTGGACAAACATTTTGTTCGGAACATAAAAGCATTTTTAGTAATTTCTCTCTCTCTGGTGGATTAATGTAAATTTTTACAAACACCCACAGCCACTCTAGAGGTGCATACATTTTAAACTCTTGACACCCTACTTGACTAAATCATCTTCCAGAAACCTCATGGTTTGATAGTCTAGGCTTACTGCAGTGATTTTTTTTTTTAATCTGGGAGTGGGGTGCAGCTGTAGAATGCCAGAACAGGGGTTCCCAACAGGTAAAAGTCATCAGAGATCTTCAAACCTTACCTGCTCCTTATCTACTTGTACTGTTGTTCCTCTCCTTTCTTCTTTCTGGTTTCTACAGTTGTTCAGGGACTTCTGAGTCCATTTTTCCTCTACCTCTAGCATCTCAGAAGTTCAAGAAATACAGACTATTGTCATAAAAATGTTTTGGAGTCCCGGTCAGAATTTTTTTTTTTTCTTTTTCACTAATGGAATTACCTTTGTCCTGTTCTGCTGTGCACGTTTACATCATGAACACCCACTTGAGAGTTTTAGGGAAGTGCAGAAAGGTAAGGAACACCTTCCTTGAGTCAGACTCAGGTTCAGAACCCATTCCTCTCCACATCTGTCTAAAGAAGGGATCACATCACAGATCCCCCAGGAATGGAGCCCCCTCTGCTGACGTTGGTGGACAGTGGTGCCCCTACATGCTGTTGGCGGTTTTTCTTCGGCTCCATCACCAAGCTCAAATGAAGACATGATCATCATCTTAGTTCCCTCAAGTTCAGTGCCTGCTTGTTTTTTCCGTCTGCCCTTTGAATACATTCATTTGGCGTTTTCTGCCATGGACAGTTAGTTCCTGGAATTCTGTTTCATTCAGTTTGAACAACACTATGTACAGATTTAGACTTTTTTAAAAAAATATATTTTATTTATTTATTTGACAGAGAGAGAGAGAGAGAACACAAGTAGGCCGAGAGGCAGGCAGAAAGGGGGTGGAGGGAAGCAGGCTCCCTGCTGAGCAGAGAGCCCGATGTGGGGCTCCATCCCAGGACCCTGGGATCATGACCTGAGCCGAAGGCAGAGGTGTAACCCACTGAGCCACCCAGGCGCCCCAGATTTAGGCATTTTTAAGCACACCCGTCGATGACATGGTGGAAGGTTTTAGGTGGTGAATAATGCCAGTCTCTGTAACACCTGGTTCCAGGAGTGAAACAGTAGAGGTATATTTTCATTCCCAAGAGGAACTCAAAATACATTTATTTTTACTTCATAAAATTGGGCACAGATGATTCAGAACCAGTGAGACTCAGCTGGTCGTGTTTCCATGTAGTATCTGGATGAGTTGAAAAATAGGAGTTGTTGGAAAATAATTACATCGATGAGATCAGAGGAAGGTCTTGTTTACTTATTGAGAAGAATAGTGAGAACCTGGGCAAGTGAGCTCATCTTCTGTCTTCCTTGAAGCAGACTTTCTTCATCTTTCAAAGGAATGAAGATGAGATAACTGTGTACCGCAACTTGTAACTAATTCATAAGAATTATAAAGCAAAATTCTCAAAGCTTCCTATGGACTGAACTTTTGTGTTCCAAACTCCTATGTTGGAGTCCTAATTCCCAGTGCAATGATATTTGGTATTTGGAGGTGGAACCTTAAAGAAGTAATGGGTTCGAGTGAGGGCAAGAGGGTGGTGATCTCATGATGGGATTGGTGCCTTTATGAGGGGATGAGCAGTCCAGAGCGCTCTCTCTCTCCCCACCATGTGAGGGCACAGTAAGAAGGCTGTCTGCAGACCAGGAAGAAGGTCTTCATCAGAATCTGACTGTGCTGGCTCCCTGATCTTGGACTTGCCAGGCTCCAGGACTGTGAGAGATAAATTTCTGTTGTTGAGGCCTCCAGGCTCTGGTGTTCTGTTATAGTAGGCTGAATGGGCTAAGATACATCTCAAGAAAGTTTCTCCCTCTCTTTGGATTTCGTTGTTATAAAATGATATTATATCTGTGAGCTTCTCCCCATCCTTCTTTACCTTTACAGTACAGCTCATGCACTCATTTCTTACCACAAACCATCCAAACCAAGGGCCTCTTTGCAGCGCTCTTCTCATTTCTTAACCACCAGTTAACCAATGTGGGACATTGTCATCCTTGTTCCTGGAATTGTGGTTTCTTAGGTCTCTCTCTGACTGCTCCTTTTCTGTCTCTCTGACAGAAAAGGTGCCTTTTCTAGTTGTAGCCTCTAAATCATTAGTTTTACACCAGAGAAGAGAGAGGGCCACAGAATCAGAGACCCCGGGGGAGCTTATCAGCATCCATATGCCTCACAGTATTCCCAACTTCATGCCCCCGAATCAGAATCACAGGGGGACAGAAACCTGTGCTTTGGCCCATGTATACAGCTGGCACAACGGTGGGAATGAAATCATGAAATGGTAAATCTAGTGCAGGTGCCCTTTGCTGGAGTGTCGCATGGAATGCTGTATTTTCATCTTTGCCTCTTGCACACTTAAGGATCCATTTTTCATTTCCATTCTCCTTCTCAAATGGGGTTTAAAGCCTCCCTCCTACCGTCAGGCCATCCCCGAGGGTCCTCACGTGGTAGAGATCTGCAGCCACCCGGGAGACCTCAAGAAGCAAGAAGTGAGCGTGTCAGTCACATCAGACTATGCAGATCAAAGCCCCACAACATGGAGATCCAAGGCAGACCCAGACCACTCTTCAAGCCCCTCTGGCTTTTAGTTCTCCCCTGTCTCTGAATGAAAGGAAACTTGGGAGACTGACACTGGAGTCTGCTGTTTGTCTCTTACTTCCGGCGTGTTACGTGTGGATGTGGCTCGTGGTGCGTTTCTCCAAACAACACACCAACATTTTCTCTTGCATTTTCGACTGCTTTAGTTACTTTATAGGAAGGAGATGTCAAAAAATACCCCACAATATTAAAATGTTTACACTGGAGACGCCAGTTATTATTTACGACTTTGGCATGCAGTTTATAAGTCAGACGGAGAAAGGTGTGAATAAAGAATCAGCGATACAATTTTAGAAGGAAAAGAACAGTAACTGCTGAGTATGAGTATGTTTTCCCCAGACCTGTGTGTTGAATCCGAGCCCTCATGGTGATGGCGATGGCATTGGGGGATGGAGCCTTTGAGAGGCAATTGGTTCATGAGGTTGGAGCCTCACGAATGGGATCAGTGCCTTAAATAAGGGATCCCAGAGAGCTTTCTGGGCCCTTCCTCCATGTAAGGATGCAGTGTGAGCCGGGAAGCAGACCCCACCAGACGCTGACAGTGTTGGTGCCTTAATCTTGGACTCTCTAGCCTCCAGAACTGTGAGAAGGAAATTTCCATTGTTTAAGAGCCACCCAGTTTATGGTATTGTGTTGCAGCAGCCTGAAGGGACGGAAACAGTGGTTTTGTCCTCTTTCACTAGTGTCAGATTTAATTTACTCTTCTTTCCTCAGCCAATAAAATTATTTGCTCTTTCCTTGGAAAAGTGATTTTTTAATTCAATATGAAATAGAAAAGCATAGTGTGAAATATATGTATACTGTATAGAATAACACATTAATAAACACCTATGAACTCACCATTAAAATTAAGGCAAAAATTTTGAAGCTTGCCCAAATTCATCACTTTCTCCTTATACTAATGTTACCCTTATCATAAATTTTGTATTTACCATTCTGTAGCTCTTCTATACAATTTTACCACATATTTTTGCATTCTGAAACAATATGCCACCAGCTTTACAGATCTCTTAGTATAATATTAATAGAATCATACTGTATGAATTTTTAAAAATTCACCATTATGTTTAACAATCAATTCACTGTTAGCTGCCATATAATAGCCCATAGTTTATGTACCAATACATAACCATTTATTTATCCTCTTTTCTGATGAAGAAAAACTTCTAGTATCTTTCTCTTTAAAGCAGTGGAACTAGGACCATCTTTTCATGTGTCTCCTGGTGTGTTGTCCAAGAGCTTCCTAGATCGATTCCTAGGAAGGATATATGGGTCATAAGGTAGGGATATGCTCAGAGGATATGATATTATTATACAGTGGAATATTACTCAGTCATAAAAAAGGATGAGATCCTTCTATTTGTGACAACATGGATGGACCTAGAGAGTCTTATGCTAAATGACAAATACAAATATGATATGAAAGACAAATACTGTATGATTTCACTTACATGTGGAAACTCCCCTCCCCCCCAAAATAAATCATATAAACAAAAAACAAGCAGACTCTTAAACACAGAGAACAGACTGGTGGTTGCCAGTGGGGAGGTGGGTATGGGGTTGGGCAAAATAGATAAAGGGGATTAAAAGGTACAGACTTCCAGTTATAAGTAAGTAATAGAGATGAAAAGTATAGCACGGGGAATATAGTCAATATTGCACTAACTTTGTGTAGTGACAGATGGTAGCTATACTTATTGTGGTAAGCTCTGAGTAATGAATGCATAGAAATGTTGAATCATTATATTGTTCACTTGAAACTAACATAACACTGTGTGTCAATAAGAAAACGGAAGACACAAGATGATTAGTAGTTAATTTCCTCCCCAAAGATTTATAGATTTAATGTAATCTCCATCCAAATCCCAGGAAGCTTTTTTAGATAGACAGTGACATACTGATTCTAAAATTTATATGAAAGTGCAAAAGGCCTAGAATTGCTAAAACTACTGAGAAAAGGGGGTCAAAGTTGAAGAATTTTCACTACTGATTTCAGGACTTAGTAAGTAAGCAGAATAGTGTGCTGGTGTAGACAGGCTATCAGATCAATGGAAGAGAATAGGAGTCTAGAAATAGACTACTCACATGTGGTCAGTAATTCCTAGCCTCTCAGTGCTTGGGCTACGTCTGTGTGGGATTGTTGGGGGAATGCAGTCTTCACATAAGTCGACATAGGCCCTCCCTCGTGCGGCTGTCATTTATTTATTATGAAATGTCTGTGTAAGCATTTGGTATCCAACATAAAAGAGGTCAGAATACTTTTCTCTAAGGCTGTAAACTCCAGAGTAAACAATCCTGAGATGAGGTCAGATGTCCTAGGTCTCTACTCCTACCTTTCTAATACTCAGTGTTCTCTTAAATAAGTCATTTAGAATTTTGTTTCTATTTTTTACCTTTAAAATACAAATAATGCTTGTCTTTTCAACCCCTTTAATAAGTATAGATAAGATAATAGGAATGAAAGTATTCTCAAAATTATAAACGGGCAACAGTAGAATAAAACTTACTTACCCAGAACTCACAGGGAGCTAGTAATTCTTAATTGCTGGTGATTTGAGGCTCGTAGGTATGGATTAGATGCTAGAACTCTTTAATTGTTTCAGATTAAAAGTTAGGTAGGATAGGGGTATGAGACCTGATCAGATTCACATTTCAGCATTGCCCTATTATACTGGTGCAACCATGGGTAAGCCACACATTCTGGGACATTGAGGTTTTCACTTACTAAATGGATATAAGAACAGGACATGTTTTGGGGCACCTGGGTGGCTCAGTGGGTTAAAGCCTCTGCCTTCAGCTCAGGTCATGATCTCAGGGTCCTAGGATCAAGCCCCGCATCGGGCTCTCTGCTCAGCAGGGAGCCTGCTTTCCTTCCTCTCTCTGCCTGCCTCTCTGCCTACTTGTGATCTCTGTCTCTGTCAAATAAATAAAACCTTAAAAAACAAAACAAAACAAGACATGTTTTATTTATTTAATAAGATTATTATGAGTGTCACATGAAATAATACATTAAAAAGCTTTCCACATTCTAGTGGCCTTACATAGATTTTTAGTATGTTAAATGTTATATATATAAACTTTATAGAAGACATTATGAATATTTTTGCATGTCCTATGCTAAACCACAGCTGTAATATGCAAACATAATTGTGGTAGAAAGAAATATTAACACTACCACGTTACACAGCAAATGCGCGCTTGTCACCATCCCCACATCCAGTGATTCCTCCCACAATAAACATATACAACAAATTTTTCTAATTTATTTTTTTCAAACACTGCAGCGCTAAAGTATAGGTTAATTTTTAGCCTCCACATATTCCTTTCCCTCAGAGCTTCAGAAATATTCTTTGTTCTGTTATTTTTCCTTATATTTTTATCTTTTTCTGTACTTTCTGTGTGATAGTATTTGGCCCATTACAGATATCTTGGCCATCAGAAACTTTGTTTCTTCTAGATAAACAAATTACTCTGTGATCTAGGCCAGTCAACATGTCTAACCTGTATTCACCTGTTGCTGACAGCAATTCTAAGAGAGAAGTTTATAGTGATAAAAGGCTGAACAGTTGATCCTGAAGTACATGGGAATTAGGGGCAGTGACACCCACCTGCATTCAAAAATATACATACAGCTTTTGACTCTCCCAAAACTTAACTACTAATAGCCTACTCTTGACTAGAAGCCTTAGCAATAACATCAATAGTTGATTAGCACATATTCTGTATATAAGAGGTATCATTTACTGTGTTCTTATAATAATAAAGTAAGCTAGAGAAAAGAAAACGTTATTAAGAAAATCATAAGGAAGACAAAATACATTTACAACACTCTAATGTATTTATTAAGAAAAGCGCATTTAAGTGGACTTGTGCAGTTGAAACCTGTGTTGTTGAAGGGTTGTTAAAAAAAAAAAGCTTAATAAACAGTCTACCTTTATACAACAAGGAACTAGAAAAAATAGAACAATCAAAGCCCAGATTTGGACAAGGAACAATAGAAAAAAGGTCAGAGCAGAACTGAATGAAAGAGACCAGAAAATAATGGCCTAAAACTAAGATATATTTTATTTTCAGTAGTTTTAAAATTTTATTTTTAAAAATAAATCTAAGAACTTGTTTACTGAAAAGATAAACAAAACTGACAAACCTCTAACTAAACTAAGAAGGAAAAAAGGAAAGACCCAAAGAAAGTCAGGAATGAAAGGGAGACATTACAATTGATAACACAGAAATCCAATGAAAAAAAAAAAGAGTGTGTTAAAAGAGAGTACTATGGCCAATATATACCAGCTTGGATAACCTGTAAGAGATTGATAAATTACCAGAAACATACAACCTACCTAGACTGAATCAGAATTAGAAAAGCTGAACAGACTAATAATGAATAAAGAGATTGAGTCAGTCACCAAAAACCTCTCAACAAAGAAAAATGCAGGACCAGATGGCTTCACTAATGGATTCTACCAAATATTTAAAGAGGAATTAAAGCCAGTCCCTCTCAAACACTTCCAAAAAACTGAAGAGGAAAAAACATTCCCAAACTCATTTTATGAGGCCAGCATTACTGTGATACCAGAGCAAAATGAGAAAACCACAAGAAAGGAAAACTACAGGCCAATACCACTGATGGATATACATGCAGAAAATTTCGAGAAAATATTAGCAAACCGAGTTCAACAGTATATTAAAAGGATCATACACCGTGATGAAGTAGCATTTATCTGTGGGATGCGTAGCTCAACAAAGACAAATATATGTGATACACTACATCAATGAGATGAAAGATAAAAAACATATGATCATCTTAAATGCAGAAAAAGCATTTGACAAAATACAGCATGTTTTCATGATTAAAAACAGTCAACAAATGGGATACAAAAGAAACATATCTCAACATAATAGAGGCTGTAAATGGCAAGCCCACAGCTAACTTTATACTCAGTGGTGAAAAATTGACAGCTTTTCCTCTAAGATCAGGAAAAGACAAGGATGCCTACTCTCACCAGAGCAATAAGGCCAGGAAAAGGGAAAAAAAAAAAGCATCCAAATGAGGAAAGATGAGGTAAAATTGCCTTTGCAGATGATATCATCTCATATATATAAAACCTTGAAGATTCCACCAAAAAACTGTTAGAAATAATACATTCAGTAAAGTTGAAAGTTACTCAATGAACATAAAAAATCATTTGATTCCATTTACTAACAGTAAAATGTCTGAAAAATAAATTAAAGAAACAATTTCATTTATAATAGCATCAAAAAAATAGAATACTTAAGAGTAAATTTAATCAAGGGGCACCCAAGTGGCTCAGTCAGGTGAGTGTCTGCCTTAAGTTCAGGTCATGATCCCAGGGTCCTGGGATTGAGCCCCACTTCAGGCTCACTGCTCAGCATGGAGTCTGCTTCTCTCTCTCCTGCTGTGCCTACCCCCCCAGCCCCACCCATGCTCATACTGTCTCTCTCTTTCCCAAATAAATAAAATCTTTAAAAAAGTAAATTTAATCAAGAAATTGAAAGATCTGTACCCTGAAAACAATAAGGTATTGATTTTTAAAAACAAAACAACAAAACCAAACCAAAACCCAGAAACAAATAGAAAGCTATCCCATGTTCATGGATCAGAAAAACTAATATTGTAAAATATCCGCACTGTTCAAACCCATCTATAGACTTAATGAAATATCTGTCAAGATTCCAGTGGCATTTTTTACAGAAATAAAAAAAGAAAGGAACCTTAAATATTGTATGAACTACAAGACCCCAAACAGCTAAAGTGATCTTGAGAAAGAAGATCAAAACAGACATTATACTACCTAATTTCAAACTATACTATAAATCAGTAGTAGCAGTATACTACAAAAAAAGTAGAATAATGACAAAAAACAAATATATGGATCAATAGAACCAAATTGAGAGCCCAGAAATAAACTCATGTGTATATGGTTAACTAATATTTGATAAATTCAAGAACACTCAGTGGGGAGAAGACAGTCTCTTCAATAAATGATATAGAAAAATGAATATTCACATGCAAAAAATGAAACTAGGACCTTAACTTGTACCACTTACCTAAATTAATTCAATATGGATTAAATACTTAAATGTAACACCCAAATCATAAAAATCCTAGAAGAAAATTGGGATAAAGATACTTGACATTGATCTTGGCAGTAGTTTTTTGGATATGACACCCAAATCACAAGCAACTAAAACAAAAAAAGAAACAGTGAAACTACAGGAAGCTAAATAGCTTCTACATAGCAAAGGGAAACATCCACAACATGAAAAGACAATGTACCAAATGAGAGAAAATATTTGCAGACCATGTATTTGCTGATAGGTAAAATCCAAACTATATAAGGAACTCCTATAACTCAATAGTAAAACAACAAGCAATCCAATTAAAACAGTGGGCAGAGGAACTGAACAGACATTTTCCCAAAGAAGATGTATAAAAAAATGGCCACATATATGAAGAGATGCACCACATCATTACTCGTGAAGGAAATGTGAATGAAAATGAGATATTTCCTCACTCATTTTAGAATGGCTGTTATCAAAAATATAAGATATAAGAAGTGATGGTGAGGATATGAAGAAGAAGAAACACTTACCCCTGTTGGTGGGAATGAATATAAATTGGGATGATCATTATGGAAAAGAGTATGGAGGTTTCTCAAAAAATTGAAAATAGAACTGCCATATGATTGAGCAATCTCACTTCTGCTTATATATAAGGAAATCAGGATCTCAAAGAGATGTCTGTGCTCTCATGCTCATTGCTGCATTATTTACAATAGCTAAGATATGGAAGTAATATAAGTGTCCATCTGTGGATGAATGAATAAAGAAGATGTGGTGTACATATACATATATATTTTTATGGGGAGATATTTGTCAAAGTGTTCAGATATCCAGTCACAAGGGATCTAACTTACAGCATTGTGGTTATAGTTAACAATGCTTTATTATATACTTGAAAGTTGGTAAGAGAATAGATGTTAAGTGTTCTCACCACAAGAAAAGGGTAATTATTTGAGGTCATGGGAGATGTTAACTAACCCTATTATGTTAACCGTTTTGCAAGTTATGTATATGCGTGTGTCAAATCCCCATGCTGTACACCTTAAACTTATACAATGTCATACGTCAATTATATATTAATAAAGCTGGAAACAAAAAACAACAGTAAAGAAGATAGAAATACACTTTTAAAAATAACATTTAACCTGAAATAATACAGGAAATGAGCAAGAAATGAAGGATAAAGTAGAAAGGTCAGGGGAAGGAAGACTTAAAAAATAAAAAAGCAAGATGGGAGATTGAAACACAAAATTCAAAGAAAAAAGAACTCAAGATCCAACCATATGGTGTCTATAGATAAATATTTTAAATATAAATACACACACCAATTGAAAGTAAATGGATGGAAAAATGTATATCCTTGCAAACACCAAGCATAAGAAAGCTTGGTTGGTTATGTAAATATTGAAGTAGACTTCAAAATAAGGAATATTACCATACCTGATAATAATTCTAAATGTTTATGCATCTAATAACATAACTGCTAATGTACACAAAAGAAATATTGTCAGAAATAAAAGGAGAAAATCTACTTGGACTTTTCTAACATTGCTTTCTTAGTGACCGACAGCACAAATAGATGAAAAATCAGGGAAGAGACAGAAGACTTGGTCAGCACCATTCATCAACTTGACCATATTGATAGTCACACAGTAATAACCCAACTGATGCAGAATACACATTCATTTCAGTGTACGTGGATAATTTATCCAAAAAGCCTGCATATTGAACCATATAACAAGTCTACTGATAGAAGACACTGATTCTTTTTTTATTTTAACCCAAGAGCAAAGGTTTTAAAATTATTTTCTTATTAAACTTTCTAAGAGTAATTAGAAATCTAGCATCACTAGTCCTACTATTGTTTTTGATTTTTATTTTGTTTTTGTTTCCATTGGGAAAAGAACTTCAGTTAGTCCCCAGGTTATTCTAGCTAAATCCATTTTAATTCTTGTTCCTGGTAGCGACACACACAACACTTACATGATTGCATTGTATTAAGAAATCTATTACAGGGGCGCCTGGGTGGCTCAGTGGGTTAAGCCTCTGCCTTCAGCTCAGGTCATGATCCCAGGGTCCTGGGATCGAGCCCCGCATCGGGATCTCTGCTTAGCAGGGAGCCTGCTTCCCCTCTCTCTCTCTGCCTGCCTCTGTGCCTACTTGTGATCTCTGTCTGTCAAATAAATAAATAAAATCTTAAAAAAAAAAAGAAATCTATTACAGGGACTTAGTCTCTGGGCCTCCTTGGCTGGCTGTCCCTGGTACTACTGGTAAAGAACAGCAGCATGAGGCTGTCGCTTTCATCTAAATGATTTATGCACAGAAAATCTCTCTCTTCCTGCTATTACAACATCAGGCTCATTTAAAAGAAGTTATTTCGTGACACTCGTAACAATTGAATTCTAGGTATACAATTCAAGAAGTATGAGTTGGGATGCTTTAAAACAAACTGAGGTGTTTGGATTAAAAGTTTAATTCAGGGGCGCCTCAGTGGCTCAGTCGGTGAAGCCTCTGCCTTTGGCTCAGGTCATGATCCCAGGGTGCTGGGATCTAGCCCTGCATCAGGCTCTTGGCTCAGCGGGGAGTCTGCTTCTCTCTCTGCTGCTCCCTTGCCACTCCTCTTACTTGTTCTCTCTCACGCTCACTCTTTCTCTCAAATAAATATAAATCTTTAAAAAATAAAATTGAAAAAAAGGTGTAATTCAAAGATATCTTTAGCCTTTCACTCAGATATAATTATCGAGTCTTTCTTATCTGGTACATTCTTGTTTTTTTTTTGTTTGTTTTTGTTTTTTGTTTTACCAATAATGTTTATTTCTACTAATTATAAAATTTATTTTATTTTTAAAATTTAATTTAAATTTTTCATTGTTCCAAGATTCATTGTTTATGTATAACACCGAGTGCTCCATGTAATCCGTGCCCTCCTTAATACCCACCACCAGGCTCACCCATCCCCCTACGCCTCTCCCCTTCAAAACCCTCACTTTGTTTCTCAGAGCCCACAGTCTCTCATGGTTCATCTCCCCCTCCTATTTCCCCAACTCACTTCTCCTCTCAGCTCCCAATGAACTCCATGTTATTCCTTATGCTCCACAAGTAAGTGAAACCATATGATAATTGACTCTCTCTGCTTGACTTATTTCACTCAGCATAATCTCCTCCAGTCCTGTCCATGTTGCTACAAAACTTGGGTATTCCTCCTTTCTGATGTTTTGAAAGAACTTACAGCCTTGAAAAGGATATAGTCAAATGTTCCAGGGATGTCTCATTTTGTCTAAAATGAGGACACATTCTCTTTTAAAGACCAGATGTACAATGGCTCCAACCTCCCACCCTCCAAAATCTAGTTTTTTGCCAAGTTCTCTTCCCATATGTTTCTGATAGTCCTAAGGGGATAGTCCCTATTAAATCAATTCCTCCTTGCTGCCGTGTGCCTCAGTTAGCCACCATCTTGGTGCTGCTCTGGGACTACTGCTTGCTTTCTTCTATGCCCCCCTCCACATTTCCTGGAAATGGCTCTCTTGGGGCTGCTGCTACTCTCCCCTGTGATGCTTCCTCCATGGATGGGCATTTAATTTTGCAAAATTTACAGCACATTCAGGAATAATCAAAGAAAAAACAGCCAAGAGAGAAACTTATGATGGCCACTAGTTGCGGCCCTCATTAAAGCTGACATGTACAGATCTCTCAGATTCCAGCCTATGAGCATTTTCCAGAAGCCAGTTTACCTACCTCTAAAGGATTGCTCACTTGTAATCCAGAGCTGTGGCTCCTCCAAGTCTCTGGGCAAGAAGAAGCTTTGTTCTTCTTATTTTCATTCTTTCTAGTTAAGACGCACCTTCCTAAGTCCTATATTGGTACAGGAATGCATCTCTCCATTGGAACATGGACAGTGAAAATATTTATTTCCTTCAGAAGAAGTTTCATCTTCCATCTCTTCAGGGACATGGTCTGGCTGCTGGGTTAAAAGCACACAATCAGGGGCGCCTGGGTGGCTCAGTGGTTTAAAGCCTCTGCCTTTGGCTCAGGTCATGATCCCAGGGTCCTGGGATCGAGCCCCGCATCGGGCTCTCTGCTCAGCAGTGAGCCTGCTTCCTCCTCTCTCTGCCTGTCTCTCTGCCTACCTGTGATTTCTGTCAAAAAAAAAAAAAACCTTAAAAAAAAAAAAACAACACGCAGTCAAGCTAGGACCACAATGGGAAGCATTAGTATATTTCTCTGTGTCTAAGTCATTGTTTGGAAACGCACAAGTGGAAAAATAAAGGTAAATTTAATCAAGCCAGGTTTTATTCTTCCTTACAGTTATGTCTAACTTTGAGGTGGATTCTGCAGCCTACATGTATTTCCTGCTAATTTGGGGATATTGATTCCTGATGTCTTCTGAGGTAGCCCACTCAATCTTATCCACACCCTGTCACCAAAGACTTGCACACATTTTTAAATAAAATAACATAATTGTTTAGGCCAGTCTAAGTCCATAATTGGGAAAGGAATTTTGCCCTAAAGAAAACTCTGCAGACATGGTACACTGCCCACCACAAAGGAGCTCTTTTACATCACTCTGCTCTATTATTTTTGGCTTCTAACACCTTTGCATCCAGAAAAATTTTTGCTGGGCATTTGCATATCTCGTGGTCCTTCTGGGGGAAAAAAAAAAGTTCTCTGAGTAATGAGATGTGCTGCTTCCAAGGCAAAATCAAGTGTTTACTTCTTGAAATAGACAGTCTCTCTGCTGGGGGCTCCAGTGTCATGACCCTTTCAGGGTCTCGCCTTTCCATTAGAAAGAGGTGAGTGTTTTCATTCATTTTTATTTGCTTGTTCAGTAGACACCTGGAACATAATGAGGTCAATACAGAACTCTTGATTGCCTTTCCTTCCCTAAATTTCTCCTGTCCCTCTGTACTGATCTCGTTAAAGGGCAACCTTTCCACTTCAGTTGCTCAAGTAGAAGTGTAGGAATCCACCTTGATTAACCCCATTTCCTCACAGCCCTCATTCTTTCTTCCTTCCAAGCCATTAGGTATGACCTAGTTGACCCCACACAAAGTATACCCCAGATTCCTCTATTTCCCTCCCCCTAGTCAAGTGATGCTGAGATCTTGTATGAGGCCTCTACCTGGTTTCTCTGCTTTCATTCTTGTACCTCCGAGAAACCAGGCCATTCTTTTTTTTTTTTTTTTAATTTAAAAAATTTTTTTAAATGAAGAAAAATTTTTTATAATCTAACAATATATTTTGCTTTAAAAATTTTTTTTGATGTGGCTATTATATTTCTGTTAATTTTTAAAATTTTTAATTATTTATTTTTACTATAGCCAGGTAGTCAGCATATAGTACATCCTACACTTTTGGTATAGTGTTCAACGGTTCATTAGTTGTATGTAACACCCAGTGCTCTTCATATCACATGCCCTTCTTAATACCCATCACCCTGTGACCCCTGCCCTCCTCCCTTCTGTAACCCTCAGTTTGTTTTCTGGAGTCCAGAGTCTCTCATGGTTTGTCTCCCTCTCTGATTTCTTCCCATTCAGTTTTCCCTCCCTTCTCCTGTGGTCCTCCATGCTATTCCTTATCTTCCATGTATGAGTGAAACCATGTGATTATTGTCTTTCTCTGCTAGACTTATGTCACTTAGCATGATCCCCTCCAGTTCCATCCATGTCGATGCAAATGGTGGTATTCATCCTTTCTGATGGCTGCGTAATATTCCTTTGTATATATGAACCACATCTTCTTCATCCGTTCTTCTGTTGAAGGGCATCTTGGTTCCTTCCACAGTTTGGCTATTGTGGACATTGCTACTATGAACATTTGGGTGCCTGTGCCCTTTCTTTTTACTACATCTGTATCTTTGGGGTAAATACCAATCACTGGGTCATAGGGTAGCTCTATTTTTAACACGTTGAGGAACCCCCACACTGTTTTCCAGAGTGGCTGCACCAACTTGCCTTCCCACAAACAGTGTAAGAAAGTTCCCCTTTCTCCACAACCTCGCTAACACTTGTTGTTTCCTCTCTTGTTAATTTTGGCCATTCTGACTGGTGTAAGATGGTATCTCATTGTGTTTTTGATTTGTGCAACAGAGTATTTCTCTGTGTCTCAGTATATTTCTCTGTGTCTAAGATGGCTAGTGATGTTGAACATTTTTCGTGCGTCTGTTAGCCATTTGTGTGTCTTGTTTGGAGAAGTGTCTGTTCATGTCTTCTGTCCATTTCTTGACTGGATTTTTTGTTTTTTGGGGTGTTGAGTTTGAGAAGTTCTTTATAGATCTTGGATACCAGCCCTTTGTAATGTCATTTGCAAATATCTTCTCCTAGGCCATTCTTTTTAAAGTGAAAACCAAATCATATGACTTTGTTGCTAAAACTGAACTCTGGTTTCCTATTGTATTTAGAGTAACATTTAGACTTGTTTCCATGGCCTATGAAGTCTTACGTGATGAGAGAAGGATTCTTGATTCTTGGTGACTCACTGGTATGAAAACAGAGGAGAGTCAAGATGGAGCTATGTTTAATGAAATGCCTGACATGATTCAGGTGGCACTCATCAACTCTACTTTCTTTAGTTCAAATGCTAGGTATGGATTTCTGATAAAATCACCTCCTCCAGGATAAAGAGAGAAATCAAGATTGGCTTGGGGAGTAGGAGTAGGAGAAGAGTAAACAAAGAGCAGAAAGGTGAAGAAAAGAGCAGGAAAAAGTATTGCAAATGTTTAGGAAAGAAATTTCAAAGAACAAAGGTATTGACATTTCTAAGGAGAGAAAATAGATCAGTTTCACCCTAGGTTGCTGTTTCTTGGGTGGTAATCCTGTGAAAGAATAGGCTTTATGGAAACATGGATAGAGGCATCTATTAATGTGCGTGGACGTGTGCCTTGTCATTGGTCGTAAAGTTGGGAGTGTAGGGATTGTATATGTCTCATGCGCACCTGAGCGGTGAAGAGAGTTCTTCAAGATCACCACACTCCCAAAGGCGTTTTTCTAAGTGTGGAGCAGATCTGGTTGCTAGTCCATGAGAGTACCAAGCATTCCCACGGGCAGAGAGGTGAAGATCAAAGCAGCCCCCTTTGAAAGGCTCTGTGCTGTCCTTGCTCTATGACGTTTAGCCCGTGGAATGTGGAGGTAAGACTAGAAAATGGCTCTGAAAAATTTATTTTCAAGAAATATTGAGCCAAATTTATTTGCTAAGCAGTGCTACTGGTGTTTCTAGAAAAATAAATCACCTCTTATTTAAAGTCAGAAGGCCAGGCATGCTGCCAGGTGTCAGAGAAGGACTGTTCCCTTTACTTGAATTATCAGGTGGGAGGAAAGGAATAAGTCTCTCCCAAGGCCATAAGTGTCTCACTTCCGCCCTTACTAGAGGGAAGCAAGCAGATCACCGTCGCTGATTACCGGTGCTGGGAGGGTGAGCTGAAGGCTGTCCTCTTAATGAGCTCTGATCTCCTAAGGAGGGCAAATGAGCTACCTG
This sequence comes from Enhydra lutris kenyoni, assembly GCF_002288905.1. NCBI lineage: Eukaryota > Metazoa > Chordata > Mammalia > Carnivora > Mustelidae > Enhydra > Enhydra lutris. The sequence goes on along the minus strand of NW_019154108.1, from coordinate 6,951,162 downwards.
TAATGAAGATGAGGAAATGTTGGCATCTGTCAGAAGGAACCTAAAGGCACTTTGATGTCACTTTTGAAGTCCAGGAGGCCCGTGTGAGTCCCCAGAAGAGGGCTTAACATCAGCAGAAATGGCTCAGGGATTGGGGCGGTGATTTATTGATGCTGATATTCGCCCCCAGATAATAACATTTGTCTGGGTTTTTTTGTGTGTTATAATTTTAAATTGTAATGCTATTAAAGCATTATAGTTCAATGTTTAATATTATAATTAATATAATGTTAAAATTTCGTTATAGTTTTGATGTTATATATGATCCTTATGTATCTCTAATTCCTAACCATCCTCTCTATGTGTATACACACACAGAGGAATATACAATATAACAAAAATGATATGTAATTAAATATATATCATTCCTAACTACATACAATACATAGTTATATATATTATGCCTTTATTTGTACTTGTAAATATTTATGTACATTCTTACATATATTTATTTACATCCCAGTGCACATATTTATAGACAGAGTATTTATACATACTCAGTATTTCTATTTATATATACTCACTATACTACTGAGTATTTATATATACACCGTGCATACAGTGTGTATTTATTTATTTATATATATATATATACATACAAATTATATATATATCTGTATATAAATAAAACGCGTGTGGCCTCCCTGTGTTTCTATGACATCTACTTTTTTACATGGCTAATGTCATCTTAGAAGCTGCAGTGGATTGACTCTGATAGACCCTGATTTCTTTCTTTTTTTTTTAAGATTTTATTTATTTATTTGACAGAGAGAGATCATGAGTAGGCAGAGAGGCAGGCAGAGAGAGAGGGGGAAGCAGGCTCTCTGTTCTGCTCAGCCCCTGATGTGGGGCTCGATCCCAGGACCCTGAGATCATGACCTGAGCTGAAGGCAGAGGCTTAACCCACTGAGCCACCCAGGCGCCCCTAGACTCTGATTTCTTACAAGTAATATTTATACGACACACACTTACATGTATAATATTTGTGTTCACGTTTACAGCACAAGCTCTCGCTCCGTCACACTTAGCCATGACTTGAGTCTGATCCTGGTTGGAATCATAGCCTAACTGGGGCATCACTTTTACCTGGCGGCAGGGTGTCCAAACTGTAAGATCAATGACTTGTTTGGAACAACACATGTCATGCTTTTTATTCGTCTGGGTGGCCTGTGTCAGTGGCTGTTAGACGACTCAACCGTTTTTGCTATGTAGCCTTTTCCTCCCACAACACATTTGTAGCTTTCCCCTGACCATCTGTCTGACCTCCGGTGAGCCACTCACCTTTTGGGGCCTCGTGTTTATTTTCTGTGAAATGCTGAGATTGGATGATTTGACCTTCTAGGACTCGTGAGACCCTGAGAGTCACTGCTTCTGTGTTTATAGGACTCCTCAAGCCACAGGGCCTCTCATTATCCATTTACTCTCCTTAAGCCACTTCTGTTTTAGCTTGGACAAGTGACCCTGATGGTTTTCAGTTCAGCCACATGGAAGGCAAAATGCAGACAGTGTAGTAATTGAGGACATGCTACTTCTCTGTGCAGTTCTGTACTTTCTCTCTTCTTAGACACAAGCACGCCGGGTAGGAGTATCAGATCTACAATAACTATTGAGAGATTGCTGGTCCCATGTCCAGAATTCTGATTCAGAAGGCCTGGGTGAAGCCTGATATTTTGTACTTCTTACAAGATCCCTTGTTGATACTGAGAACTATCAGACTAGACTAAGTACGGGGCAGGTCATCCTTGGCGAGAGGAGTCACACAAGACCATGGCATGTTTGGGGTTTAACAGGTTGTTCCTTTGTCTGGAGCATAAGTAAAAAGTGGATTGAGTAACCAGAGAAGAGTCAGGTTAGGGAGAGCCATAAAACAGAGTAAAATGTGTGGCTCTTATCCTGAAAGTTATTGGGAGAAACCATTGAAAGGCTTCCAATGGAGGAAGGATGCCATCACGTTTGTAATTCACGAAGATTGTTCCACCTGCTGGGTTGGAGGACAACCTGGGTAGGGTCCACAGTGGAGGCAAGGAGACCCACCTTCCTCTGCCTGTCATCATCCAGATCGGAACAGGAGAGCTTAATGGCAGGAGCCAGTAGAGTGACCGTAGGGTTAAAAGTACGAGGGCTCCAAGAACTGTTGGGGGACTTAGCTGCCCATTAAATCTGCAAAGCAGGTTAAATAATGTTTTATAACAGATTTCAAAAACTCATAAGTGCTTCATTATCTCCTTATCTTTCCACTTTTAATATTTCTAGACATTATTCATATGTTCACTTCATAAAATTTTTAATTTTCTTTTCTCAATGTTGTTTCTTCCTGGATCGTTCAACAGATTAAGTGTAGCGGGTTAATGATAGGGTTGGTAAAGGTGCTTAAGGGAAAATAGTATTTATTAAAATTCTTGAGCAAGTGTGTAGGTAATAAAGCTGTCATTGGGGCCTGTTTTGATGCGAAGCCACTGGCCCCAAAGTAGCGGGTCCTAAGCGGCATGTTGAAAGCAAAACATGATTTGCGGATGTTGAACCAACCTTGCAGCCCTGGAATAAATCCCACTTGGTCGTGGTGAATAATCCTTTTAATGTACTGTTGAATCCTATTGGCTAGTATTTTGGCGAGAATTTTTGCATCTGTGTTCATCAAGGATATTGGCCTGTAGTTCTCTTTTTTGATGGGATCCTTGTCTGGTTTTGGGATCAAGGTGATGCTGGCCTCATAAAATGAGTTTGGAAGTTTTCCTTCCATTTCTATTTTTTGGAACAGTTTCAGGAGAATAGGAATTAGTTCTTCTTTAAATGTTTGGTAGAATTCCCCCGGGAAGCCGTCTGGCCCTGGGCTTTTGTTTGTTTGGAGATTTTTGATGACTGTTTCAATCTCCTTACTGGTTATGGGTCTGTTCAGGCTTTCTATTTCTTCCTGGTTCAGTTGTGGTAGTTTATATGTCTCTAGGAATGCATCCATTTCTTCCAGATTGTCAAATTTGTTGGCGTAGAGTTGCTCATAGTATGTTCTTATAATTGTCTGTATTTCTTTGGTGTTCGTTGTGATCTCTCCTCTTTCATTCATGATTTTATTTATTTGGGTCCTTTCTCTTTTCTTTTTGATAAGTCTGGCCAGGGGTTTATCGATCTTATTAATTCTTTCAAAGAACCAGCTCCTAGTTTCGTTGATTTGTTCTATTGTTTTTTTGGTTTCTATTTCATTGATTTCTGCTCTGATCTTTATGATTTCTCTTCTCCTGCTGGGTTTAGGGTTTCTTTCTTGTTCTTTCTCTAGCTCTTTTAGGTGTAGGGTTAGGTTGTGTACCTGAGACCTTTCTTGTTTCTTGAGAAAGGCTTGTACCGCTATATATTTTCCTCTCAGGACTGCCTTTGTCGTGTCCCACAGATTTTGAACCGTTGTGTTTTCATTATCATTTGTTTCCATGAATTTTTTCAACTCTTCTTTAATTTCCTGGTTGACCCATTCATTTTTTAGAAGGATGCTGTTTAGTCTCCATGTATTTGGGTTCTTTCCAACTTTCCTCTTGTGATTGAGTTCTAGCTTCAGAGCATTGTGGTCTGAAAATATGCAGGGAATGATTCCAATCTTTTGATAACGGTTGAGACCTGATTTAGGACCAAGAATATGATCTATTCTGGAGAATGTTCCATGTGCACTAGAGAAGAATGTGTATTCTGTTGCTTTGGGATGAAATGTTCTGAATATATCTGTGATGTCCATCTGGTCCAGTGTGTCATTTAAGGCCTTTATTTCCTTGTTGATCTTTTGCTTGCAAAACATGGGATATTTACAAGGACATACCTGTACGAATTATATTATCATCAGGTGGAAGTCGTAGCCTTCCTTTTCTTCCTTCTCCTCCCCAGAACTTGAAACACACATGCACACACACACACACATACACAACACACGCACGCACACATACACACATTCTCTCACACACACGATAAACATAGGTTGGCTGGCCCTGTGTGGTTCCCTCTCCTGCCCCCACAGCACCCTGCACTTCATTTCTGTCGCAACCTTTTCTGTATTGTAGTCTTGTCTTCTCCAAGGGCATGTAAGGCCCTGGTGGGAAGGGATGATTACGAAGAACAGGGGAAGTGAGGTATCCCTCAGCTGCCAGGCTTAGCCCCAGGGACCATCTTGGCAGATGGAGTTTCAGGCTCACACAGAGATTCTGTTGATTTCAGGATATCTCCAAATCCCTTGATATACCTGGTCTTGCCCCAGCTAGTTGGAATTCTCCGAGGAGCCCAAGAAAAACCTTCCTTTCCTAGAAGATTCTAGAACACAGTAAAAAAGTTGCATTAATGTCTTTCCTGGCCAGATGATTCTTGAGCGCTGTGTTTGGGGGCTTTACCCTGTGCTGTCTTTCCTCAGAGAAAATACCTAGAAACAGTATGTACCATAAAAGTCGAGCTGCTCTGGTTAACTAGTCACGGCCCCCTTGCCTCTCCTGGATCTCTCCATATCCATCGGATATGGAAGAGAGCATTTCTTAACATTTAAAAATATCTGAGTCTCTCAATAAAGTTTTCTTAATTGATCCTTTGTGTATTCTTTCCTTTGGAGAAGGCTTGGGGGAGTCTCAGTTGCTGTGGTTCATATTAGACAAATACAAGAATATAAAATTGGCTTCTTTAGGCAGAAATTCTGAAATAGAGATTCTGCTGGGGGTTCCTCAGGAAACACCATCGCTGGGGGTGTTCAAATGTACTAAGCTGTGGTCCTGTGTCCCGAGGTCCAGGGCCCTCGGGCGGAACTGGGTGACCCTTGCTTGGTTAGTGTCATTTTTATTATAATCTGGGAGTCACTCTAAATTTTATATTTTTTCCTAAAATATACTCTCTGGATATAAATTAGTTTTAAATTAAATAATTTAATTATGAATTCTGTGGTCCAGAAGTAATGCCAGTGTGTTAAGAATGTGACCAAGATCTCTAGGTTTCAGTTTTGTTGTCCTTCCTTAAAAGTTGGATTATTGGTTAACTTTCCCCCCATCATTTCTTTTCTTTTCTTTCCTTTCCTTTCCTTTCCTTTCCCTTTCTTTTCTTTTCTTTTCTTTTCTTTTCTTTTCTTTTCTTTTCTTTTCTTTTTTCTTTTCTTTTTTCTTTTCTTTTCTGGTTTATCCCATAAGGTTTGACCCAGCACTTATCTGTGTACTTAAATCACTCTCTCAAAAGACCATTAACAAGTATTTGATGTACATTTTCCTTGGCCTGCTCTCCACGGAAAATGCTACATAATGGACTAAAATGAACAAAGCAGAGCTTTTGGGAAGAAAAGAGAGTTTTTCTTTTCTTTCTTTCTTTTTTTTGAAAGGGGAGTTTTTCTTTGTAGCTTTAACAGGGCATAGGTTTTGATCCTGGAATTTATATATATTGAAAATAAGATACATTTTTTTAGAACCTAGAATTTATGTTGAGTTCTTGAATGTTCTTCCTATAGGTTCTCTGCTCAGCCCTGTGTTCAAGTTTTAAGCCATGTCAGCCTCAAATTCAAACCCAAATCATATTGCTTCTTTTTTTTTTTTTTTTTAAGATTTTTTAATTTATTTAACAGACAGAGATCACAAGTAGGCAGAGAGGCAGGCAGAGAGAGAGGATGAAGCAGGCTCCCTGCTGAGCAGGGAGCCCAATGCGGGGCTTGATCCCAGGACTGTGGGACCATGACCTGAGCCGAAGGCAGAGGCTTTAACCCACTGAGCCACCCAGGCACCCCAAATCATATTGCTTCTTTAGTGAAAGTAACTCAGGCGTGGTGATCATGCTGGACCCGTCCCTGGAATTCAATTAGTCTTAAATTGTTCGTGTTCTGTCAACTGGAACTATGTTCCGCCCAAGTGTGACTTAGTTTTTGGCTTAGTGGCAGATACCGTGAACAATTTGATAAGATAGGAGGTCTTTGCTGTCTCTAACCAAGGTGTTTATAAACTAGAAATATAAAATAAGAAAAATAAACACTGTGCCATACATGGGAAGGGTGCGCAGAAGTCCTTACTTAGGGTCACATGACAAGGTCAGAACAAGAGAAAAAAACATCTGTGGGAGATCCAACTGGGTCAGTTGATGTCTGTTTTGTTTGTTTCATGGCTAAGTCTACATGCTGTGGAAAAATAAAAACCCTGACTTGCAAAATTGCATATTGTATAACATAATATTTCTGGGTACATTTCACTTTTTACTTGTTTTGAGATGAAGAGGCAAAGTGATTGGTGCCTAAGTGTTTTTTTTTTTTAAAGATTTTATTTACTTATTTGACAGAGATCACAAGTAGGCAGAGAGACAGGCAGAGAGAGAGGAGGAAGCAGGCTCCCTGCTGATTTCTTTTCTTTTCTTTTCTTTTCTTTTCTTTTCTTTTCTTTTCTTTTCTTTTTTCTTTTCTTTTTTCTTTTCTTTTCTGGTTTATCCCATAAGGTTTGACCCAGCACTTATCTGTGTACTTAAATCACTCTCTCAAAAGACCATTAACAAGTATTTGATGTACATTTTCCTTGGCCTGCTCTCCACGGAAAATGCTACATAATGGACTAAAATGAACAAAGCAGAGCTTTTGGGAAGAAAAGAGAGTTTTTCTTTTCTTTCTTTCTTTTTTTTGAAAGGGGAGTTTTTCTTTGTAGCTTTAACAGGGCATAGGTTTTGATCCTGGAATTTATATATATTGAAAATAAGATACATTTTTTTAGAACCTAGAATTTATGTTGAGTTCTTGAATGTTCTTCCTATAGGTTCTCTGCTCAGCCCTGTGTTCAAGTTTTAAGCCATGTCAGCCTCAAATTCAAACCCAAATCATATTGCTTCTTTTTTTTTTTTTTTTTAAGATTTTTTAATTTATTTAACAGACAGAGATCACAAGTAGGCAGAGAGGCAGGCAGAGAGAGAGGATGAAGCAGGCTCCCTGCTGAGCAGGGAGCCCAATGCGGGGCTTGATCCCAGGACTGTGGGACCATGACCTGAGCCGAAGGCAGAGGCTTTAACCCACTGAGCCACCCAGGCACCCCAAATCATATTGCTTCTTTAGTGAAAGTAACTCAGGCGTGGTGATCATGCTGGACCCGCCCCTGGAATTCAATTAGTCTTAAATTGTTCGTGTTCTGTCAACTGGAACTATGTTCCGCCCAAGTGTGACTTAGTTTTTGGCTTAGTGGCAGATACCGTGAACAATTTGATAAGATAGGAGGTCTTTGCTGTCTCTAACCAAGGTGTTTATAAACTAGAAATATAAAATAAGAAAAATAAACACTGTGCCATACATGGGAAGGGTGCGCAGAAGTCCTTACTTAGGGTCACATGACAAGGTCAGAACAAGAGAAAAAAACATCTGTGGGAGATCCAACTGGGTCAGTTGATGTCTGTTTTGTTTGTTTCATGGCTAAGTCTACATGCTGTGGAAAAATAAAAACCCTGACTTGCAAAATTGCATATTGTATAACATAATATTTCTGGGTACATTTCACTTTTTACTTGTTTTGAGATGAAGAGGCAAAGTGATTGGTGCCTAAGTGTTTTTTTTTTTTAAAGATTTTATTTACTTATTTGACAGAGATCACAAGTAGGCAGAGAGACAGGCAGAGAGAGAGGAGGAAGCAGGCTCCCTGCTGAGCAGAGAGCCTGATGTGGGGCTCGATCCCAAGACCCTGAGATCATGACCTGAGCCGAAGGCAGAGGTTTAACCCTCTGAGCCACCCAGGCACCCAGTGCCTAAGTGTTTTTAAGTGCACATTCATGAACTAGGTAGTTGGCTTTGGGGTGGTAGGCATTCGGTCACACAACTGAAATGTCAGTGCTAGAGAATGTATCTGTTAGGGACGTTTACTTGGGGTTCCGCTTCCTTGCAGCGTGTCCGTGGGAAGGCGCACTCTGGTGCTGGGCTTCACACGGGTAAACCCGGACGATCCCAGAGGCGCCTTCCACTCGATCATCCCTGGCCCTGCCGCATTTCCGCTCACAGGCAGGCCCCGAATCCAAGGTGGGCCCCTCAGACCCTTTGCCCATGTTCCTAAAATCCCAAGTGACGGGACAGTGGGGATGCTTTGTGGCTGAAAGCAGGAGACGAGCGGCTTGTCGTGCTTCAGGCAGTAAATAGGTGATCTCACGCCCCAAGAGATGTGCAGGGTGGGGGTCGGCGGGGCGGGCTCAGCACCCTCTGCAGCTTTCCCTGCAGCTGTGCTCGCTGGGGTGGCTTTCTTCCCTACTTTGTCATCTCCTGGGCCCACACTGGAGATGTCACACACTCACACGGGCACAGAGGAGTGCGTACAAACAGAAAGTGAGAGGGAGCCAGGAAACCAAAACTCGCTCGCTCTCTGCGTGTCTCTGTCTCTCAGAAAGCAAACGCTGCCCGGAGCACCTTCGGGAGACTTCCCTTAGGTCTTGCTTCTCTACACCAAGTTAAGGGGAAAAGGAGAAATGGATCCCTGGCGTTCTCAGTCAGTGTCCTGGGAAGCAGATCAGTCAGCAAGGAAGGAATTGAGGAATGGGAGAAATGTATGTGTATACATTTAAGATACGTGTAAAATATATATATACATATATATATACATATATATGTATATATATATGTATATATATATATAGTATTTGAAAAATTAAGTATGTATCTTCCCCAAGCATAATGAAGAAAGAACAGTAAACATTGCTGGAGTTTATCCATTCATTCCACTGGCTACATCAACCTGAGCCCTGCAGCCGATATTGCCATGGAAACCTCCTAGAACTGCCTGGTTCCTATCTGTTCCAAGTTTTTGATCTTGTAAATTCCCAGATTTAAAGAAAAATTATTTTCTTTTTTGCTTAAGTGAGCCAGTTTGCTCTTCACAACCCAAAGAACCCTAATGGATTCAAAGACTAGCAAGCGGGAAGTCAGAGAATCTGAGTTCTGACATCAGCTCTGCCATTCAGTGTTTGTGTGACCGGGAATTAGTCACGGTACCTATCTGAACCTCAGCTTTTCATCTGTGGCATCCAGTGGTTTAATGGCTTGTATGCTATTATTGCTAACCATTCTGATTTTGTGAGATCTAGTATTATATTCTGTTACAGGCCTTCTGTCTCTTGGACATCCCTGGAATCATTGAATACATTTGCTCTTTTTTCCGACACCCAAGAAAAACCGCACCCCCGCTTATTAGTATCATGATCAATAAATTAGAATAGGAAATTAGATTTAAAACTGAGTGGTTTCTGAAGGTCACATACCTAAAAATTAGGATTTTAGTACCCTGGTGCCGCATGGAAATCAAAGTTGATGTTTCATGAAGGCCCCCCCGCACCCGGCTTTTGCTTCTACTTTGGAAAATGTCTAACTATTGAAAACACCTACAATGTGTAGCTACGACAGCCGTTCCGGGGGGTGCAGTAAGGTGTGGTGTGCGTGTTTGCATTAAGTTCAGCACGAGGTGACAGACACCCAGAAAACAACAGCTAAGTTCAGGGGGAGCTGCAGGTCTTTCTGATGGAACACCCACGACGAGGCAGTCCTGGGTAGTGTAGGGAGACCCAGGCTCTTCCCATGTTGTTGCTTTGCTATGTGTTGGTCTCTGTTCCCAAGGTCACCTTATGGTCAGGGTGGCTGCCTTAGGACAGCTCTCAGGTGTGATGCTAAGTAGCAAGAAGGAAAAGACATAAAGAAGGTAAGAAGAGAGAAAAAAAATAGTGCTTTGTCTGTGTTTAGGGAAGATCTCTGGAAATTGCCTCATAGACCCCTGCTCACTGACCACAGGAAGTCACACTGCTTTATCTAACTGCCGGGAGACACGGTCTTCATGCCTAGTGGAAATGAGGAGTTTTATTACTTTGGAAGGAGGTGACTATCGATGGATGGCTAGCGGACTCTGGTGCACATGGTAGCTTACTTTCTCAAGATGTACACTGAAGGACTTAGTTAAAATGCAATAGAGAAAAAACAACAACAGATCTTTATTTTTAGAATTTCAGGAGCACCTGAGAAGACCTGTGTGCGTGTGTGTATGTATGTGTGTGTGTGTTTCACAAGGATTTCACAAGGTGAATGGTAGAGCAGGTAGAAAGAAATTAGGAAAGGTTCCTAGGATAAGGTAATGTATATAATGTTTATACATTACCTTATCCTAGGATAAGGTAATGTATAAACTAGACCTGAGGTATAATTGAAATTTAAGTAAGAAACATCACAGGAGTATAGGGTACTACTGAAGGTTAGGAAATAAGGAAACAAACACTATGAGCTATGAGTGGCGAGAAATTATAATAAAGTAGCAGGCAGAGACTGTGGCATGGAAATCTTTTCATACCATCATGTGAATTCTATAAAACGATTGCAAGATTTTATTTTTATAAAGAGCAGTGGTTTACAAATGTAATTATATTTCAGTATGCTAGCAATGGAAGATTCAGCAATGAAAATAAAACCATGATTTCATTCACAATAGCATCAAAAAGCCCCAGACATTTAGGAATATTTGGACCAAAAGAAGTGCAAGATGTGTCCGCCAAAAACTATAAAACATGAGTGAGAGGTATCAAAGAAGATCTAAATAAAATGAAAAGAAATTGTACGTTTATGGATTGGAAGACCTATTATCGTCAAGATGATCATTCAGTTGACCTGCAGATTCAACACAGCCTTTAGCTAAGTCTTCACAAGCTTTCTTTTTTCTTCTTGTTTCTTTCCAGAAGTTGATGAGCTAATCCTAAAATTTAAGTGGAAATGTTAAAGGACCCCGGATATCCAAAGCAATTCCGAAAGAAGAGAGTTGGAGGGACTGACACTACTCAATTCAGAGCTTATGACTGATCCTGCATTATTAGTGTGGCATTGGCTTACGAGTACACATAACAGATCAATGAAATAGAAATAAGAGATCCCAAAATAAATCTTTATAGATATGGTCACCCAGTTTTCAACAAAGGTGTCAAGGTGACTAAAAGATTGGGATAGGTTTTTTGGTTTGTTTTTTGTTTTTGTTGTTTGTTTTGTTTTTTACAAACAGTAGTGGAACAATGAGCTGTCCGTATGGAAAATGGTGAGTTTAGATCCTTACCTTCCATCATACACAAAGTTAGTGTAGAATGGATCACAGATCTGAAGATAGAGCTAAAATTATAAAACTTCTAGAAGAGAACATAGCAGACAACCTTTAGGATCTTGGGTGAGGCAGTGATTTCCTAGGTACGACACCAAAAGCACAGTCCACAAAAGAAAAATGAATATGTTGGATTTTTCAAAATTAAAAACTTTTCTTCTTGAGAAGACACCATTAAGAAACTGAGAAGACAAGCTACAGCCTGGGAAAACATATTTGCCAGTCCTATATCTGGTAAAGACATGTATTCAAGATACATAGAGAAGTCTTAAAACTCAGTAATAGGACAGTTCATTTAAAAAGTGGGAAAAGAGGGGCATCTGGGTGGCTCAGTGGGTTAAAGCCTCTGCCTTTGGCTCAGGTCATGATCCTGGGGTCCTGGGATCGAGCCCCACATTGGGCTCTCTGCTTGGTGGGGAGCCTGCTTCCTCCTCTCTCTCTCTGCCTGCTTCTCTGCCTACGTGTGATCTCTGTCAAATAAATACATAAAATCTTTTTTTAAAAAGTGGGAAAAGAGGGGTGCTTGGGTGGCTCAGTCAGTTAAGCATCCGACTCTTGATATCGGCTGAGGTCCTGATCTCAGGGTTGTGGGATCGAGCCCAGTGTTGGGCTCTGCACCGGGCATTGGGGCTGCTTGAGATTCTCTCTCCGCCTCCTGTCCCATCTCTAAAAAAATAAAAAGTGGAAAAAGAGCTGAATAGACATTTCACCAAAGAAAATGTATCATAAGAATAGCCATTAAGCACATGAAAAGATGTTCACCATCATTTATCATTAGGGAATTACAAATTACAACTACAGCAGGATACCTTTTCTCCCCACTAGAGTGGCTATCATCAACAAGACAGACACTTACCGTGTGGGCAAGGCGATGGAGAGGACACATTAGTAGCCAGAATGTCAAATAATCCAACCACTGTGGAAAGCAGCTTGATGTTCTTTCCCCAAAGCTGCGTATTAACTTAAAATACAGCTCAACAGAGCAAACTGAAAAAAATATATCCACACAGAAATATGTACTCACATGCTCAAAGTAGATTTCCTCATGGTAGCCAAAATGAAAATAATCCAAATGGGGAATGACTAAAAAGAATGAGGTATATGCTTATACTATGATACTTAGTAGCAATAAAAAGGAACTGACTACTGATAAAAGTTACAACATGTAGGAACCTCAGAAACATTATGCTAAGTGTAAGAAGCCAGACTTAATAGGTGATATTTATCGGAAATGGCCAGGATCGGCAAGTCTGTAGGGACAACATGATTCCTGGTGCTGGGGTTTGGAAGCAGGCTTCACAGCAGATGGACACAAGAAATCTTTTAGGGGTTACAGACATCTTCTAAAAACGGACTGTGGTTACGGTCGCCCAGCTTTGCAAATGTACTAAAAATCATTGACTTGTACACAAACAGGTAGATTTTACCACACGTAGGCTGTACTTCTGTAGTGCTCTCAAAACAGAACACAGTGATCTGAATCAGACTGGTCTAGGCCTGAATCAGACAGAAGTCAGAAACCCTGGGAAGACTTCTGAATGTATACATGTTCAGAGCATGTGCACCACGGTGGTTCTGATTCTCTCTGTTTGGAGTGGGCTTGGACGCTGCTTTTCCGAAAATGCTCCCAGGTGATTTGATGCCCCCCCCCCCTTAGGCGACACCTATAGGAGGGAGACGCTGAAGGCGGGCAGTCAGGCAAGGGCCTGGGGTATACTCATCATTTAAGCAATTTAGTGGAAGGCGAGTTTGAAGATGATTTCACTGCCCTTGCCAGGAAGAAATTATAAGGACCCAGATGGGAGGGGGCTAACATGCCCGTTTTTCCTTATTTGTAACATAGGGATAATAGGCACACGTTATTAGATGTACTTCAGAGAGTAGTTGTCAGGATTAAATGGGTTTACTCATGTGATGGGCTTGGAGCAGCTCCTGGCACAGAACACCATCTGAGTACTGGCATTCATGATCACGACTGTTGCTGTGAGCAGCAGCTTGGGAAATGCCCAAGGATCAGAAATGTGGATTTGGATGACCCCCTGAAGGAGGTAAGTCTGCAGGAGAAAAGGCGAGGACCCACGGTGACATGGGGCAGCAGTGGGCAGGAGAGGGTGCGGCAGGAGGGGGTGCGGCAGGAGGAACACTGGTGTGGGTGTTGTGCGGTGTGTGCTTGGGGGCGGGTATCTGAGAATGGAAACAGGCCCCTCAGCTGTCCCCACGTTGGGTCTGTGCTCCAGGGAGCAGAAAGCAGCCCTCAGCTGGTTGAGACGGACATAGTAGTGGGTGTAGGGAAGCGACTTAGTGCTGAATAAATCCTTGTTCCCTTATCTTTTCAAATTTTACCTCTGATCATTAACACGACATTAACCTCATGATCGTTAACATTGACATGTTCCTATTCAGTACCCTTTCCCGATGTCCTCGTGACTAATCTAGAAGTCAGTATTCCTTAAAGTCTCCGCACTCGTGTCTTTCCCTTAGGTTAGAGCTTTCTCAAGTCATCTTTGATGAAACCAGGTCTGAAATGGCCTCAATTTTAGTCATTTGCTCATAAAATAAACTGTATGACTGGGCAAGAGGATGCCACATATGTCCCCGAGGCCAGGCAGGGAAGACTCTGCCAGTATTCTTGCATTTTACAAAGCAAAAGAGCATCTGTTTATTTATCCCTTTTGAGGACATAAGACATAACAGGCTATTTGACTGAAAGTTAATAGTGTACCCCCTTTAGTTCTACTGAAAAATTCATTTATTACCATAACATCTTTATCGTTATTAGGTGTTTTCCTCTTAATGATTTTCTAGAACTCCAGTGGCAGGATCTCGTCTTGCTTCCTGTTAACTCTGGGAGATAGTTGGGGACAGGAGCCGGGCCGCCTGATCAAGCGACTGTAGGGCAGATCAAGAACTGTAGCTTCTAGGAGTCATCTGACATCTCAGGGAGGTAATAAGATGGGATCTAGCTTCATAAATAATAAAATCGTTGAAGAAATAAAGGTGGAAGAGAGAGAAGATTTCTCCCCAGATATAAAGAAGTGAACATGAATAAGAATAGTTAACATTTGCATAATGAACTATTTTATCTAGTACGGTTGGAGAACAGTGAGTTCTAGTAGGTATGATTCTAAGGCAGAGATTTCCATTTAAATCCAAGGACAACTCATTTACAAGGAATCAGAATAAAAGATGCCATCCTGGACCCTGTGGCTTTATTAACTGTCACTGAGATTTACCTCATGATTCAGAAAGTGCTCAGGCCTTGTACAGTATCGTTGTTCACTCAGTCTGGAACTGGAAGAGTTAAAGATGGGCCCATAGTTTAGGGCTGTATGGCGCACCCAGCAATTTTTTTCTAGAAAAGTGAGTTTTTGTGCTCCCAAATTAGATGTATTTTGTCACTATGTGGAGTCATGTCAAGTAGAAATTTCCAAGAATGATAAGATAAGGACTTTGCTTAATATTAGAGAATGTGACAGAAAGAACCTTGAATATGGATGGGTGGGGGGTTATTGGTTTTGTAAACTGATAAAGGCTGATTATCCTGTGATCCGAATTCTGGCTGTTGAGCAGCAGTCCTTCGGCTGAGCTGGGGAGGTTATCTTTTCCTGTCACAGACCCACAGCAGTGTGTTTAAGAACAATTAATCCCTTGGGTTTTGAGGTAGGAGGCCAAGCCCGTTGCTATTCTGTTCATTCAGTATCTTTATCTTCATAGACAAGTTTTGTGAATGTTCCCAGGATTTGAAGATTTGCGCTGGCGAAATTATTTTAAAATGATTTTGGTAATTTCCCAGAAATTTCCCCTTCGGTCTCCCCGTCCTGATATGGCCAGCCTCCCGGACCAGTCAGGTTCAGTTCTGATGTAAACTGATAAGACGCATGTTTCCCTGAGGAGGAGGAAAAGACGGAAGTGGCTAGAAAAAAGCACTGTAAATATTTTATTAGACCATCTTTGGTGCAATCCCACTTCTGTCTCTTCAAATATTGAGAGCGGCTCCATAAGCTTCAGAGGGCTGTTAGGTTTCAGCGAGCTCCCAGCCACAGACAGATGGCAGCGGATGACTGTGGGGTGGCCGGTGTGAAACCCCCAATGGGGATGAGGAGATGTGGAAGCTGCAAGCCTGGGGACTCTTGGATGGGGCAGGGTTTGTGGCTGCCAGGCGATCAAAGGTCCGGGAAGAGGTTTCGAGGTTTCACTGTTGTGGGAAGTCTCCCATTTCCCATTGCCTGCTTCCTTAGTTCATTTCCTCAGAAATGTCCTGCCTGGAGTGTGCTTGACTAGAGCTATGGTTTGCGAGGATAGTGCCTCGGACAACAAGGTCTGAACCAGGAGTAAGTAGCCCATCTGTTTTGGGTTGATCAGCAGGTTGGGATGAGGGTAGCAAAGGGAAATTGTATTTAACTGCTTTCTAATTACCAACCATGACATTTTCCAAACACTGTCTTAAAAAATCTCACTGGGTAGGTATTGGTTGTCTTTTTTTTTTTTTTTTTTCAACTTTTTGTTTAGATCCGACCTTTAGTCTTAAGGAATTACAAAAATAGTATAGAAAGTTCCCATTGACCCCCCTAATATCGGTGTCTCATGTCGTCGTAGTTGAATGATCTGAACCAGGAAATCAACATCAGTAGAAATCTGTTCAGCCACGCGTCTTATTCAGACCACAGTAGTTTTCCCACTATTGAACGTTCTCTGGATTCTTCCCATGTTAAATGTAAGGACAATGAGGCGTTATGTAAGGCTATAATCAGCTCAGATCTGATTGTTAAACATGTGATCTTTTGACTGTATCCTGCTTGGTCTAGTATTTTGGAGAGATCTCTGGATTCTAGGAATCTTTAGGAAA
The DNA here is from genome assembly GCF_002288905.1 of Enhydra lutris kenyoni. Taxonomy (NCBI): domain Eukaryota; kingdom Metazoa; phylum Chordata; class Mammalia; order Carnivora; family Mustelidae; genus Enhydra; species Enhydra lutris. Next base: position 6,935,214 of record NW_019154108.1, on the reverse strand, counting down.
TACAAATTGTTTTCCTGGATCTGCCTTCCACTATGTAGCTTGATCCAAGTCATCTTTTCTCTGGGTTTCAAAGTCCTCAAATGAACTTCAGATGACCCTTTGATTGCTGTGATTATATAATTCTGTATATGAATCTGTGATCTTATTGGCTTAATCATTAAATGAAATGATAATAAAGAATTCCGAGCCAAGTAGAAGATTCCCTCAGGGTTTGTGGTTAATCAAATCACTATTGATTGTTAAAGTGCCAAGAGTTGCCTGTACCTTTAATGGGACAAACGTCTTTCATTGACCCCCGAAATCTGGCCCTTTGCATAATGAAGTCAAATAAAACTCAGTCCTGGGCTTTGAGGCTCCATACCAGTCCTCTGCTACCTAAGAAACTTGATCTTCTCCCTCTATCAACAAGTTTCTACACAGACCTGGTTTTACCGAGACAGATGTCGTGGCATCCCAGGGACGGCGCTGTCGGCTGCCACACTGGCTGGGCCCAGGATCAGTCTATGTCCCTTCTGTGAGCCTTCTTCTGAGTTGTGGGGAGTCAGGCAGATGGCTCCTGCGGTCCCCGCAGCCCTCATTCTCCCCGCACACGTGAACATGGAAATACCCTGCGCGTGGGTCTTATTTTGCCATGCCAGATCCCTCCCTAGAAAAGGTTTCCCTGGCTGACCCCAGTGGATTTTTAACGTCCTTGGAATGCCTCGCAGAGCAGCCCTTCCTGTTGTCACTTCACAGTCATCGCCGCGCACAAATCCCAGTCTGCCTCCTGGAAGCAGACGCCACACACATCCTTGTGCGTTTGAGGGTCCGTGTAAGTAACATCAAAGGATGATGACAGTCTCGGCCGGTGTCATCTGGGCACATAAAACCTACTGGCTATTACAGTGTGGTTTCTAAAACTTTTCGGACCTTAGAGTGAAAAAAAACACACACACAAAAACAAAGCTATATGCAGAATAAGTTGCTAACAAAGAGTTTTGGAAAATAATTATTTGCCATTCCTTTTAAGTGTGACGGTGGCTTTCCCCAGTCAGTTCCTGCTTATCTTTCAGTATTTGGCTCAAACGTCGCCTCCCCACGCAGGTGCCCAGGTCACGTTTCCCTGTGACATAAACTGCTAGCATCTTGGTCTTCGTCACACAGGTCACGAGTGCCCTGTAGCAGAGTAATTTTTAGGCAAGCGAATAGTATGTTGTCGATTACGTCTTACCTCCGCTTTCGTAAAGCCCCACAGGGGCCCGACCCTTTCATTCTGTGCCCCACGTCCCCTCCACGGCCTGGCCACTGCCAGTTTTCAGCTAAGGTTCGCTGTGCGAGCCTGGTGGGAAGCACTCTCGGTCTCGGGGTCTCGGAGGCTGAGAAGAGAGATCGCTGTGAGCACCAGCCTCCGTGACCCTCGCCCCGCCCGGAGCGGGCCTGCACCTGACGAGCCGCCGGCCCCTCCGCAGCGGCTGGCCTCCCGCGGCGCTGGGAAGCCTGCCCTTCCCCGTGGCTCCTCCTTCTCGCTTTCTTCACTTCAGTGTCAGCCTCTTTTGCAAATGAGCATGTTAGGGCATTGTGAGCCACTCGGGGTGCTCTCTCTCCCCTCGCTCGTGGTTTGCAATCTCGCCCCTGGGCCGTCTTTGTGGACAAATCAGTGCCCTCGGGGCCAGCCGCAGACTTCCCCGGCTCTCGCCCGAGGCGTGGAGGGCTGTTGCGAAAGTCCGCGCCCTGGAGGAGTTTTGACATGTTTAGCCCAGTGGACCCATTTTCCCCGACTCTCCCACCGCTAAATGGCACTCTTTTCTCAGCGGCAGCAAAACAGAGCCGACACAACATGGAAACTGCAACGGGGAAGTTGGCATACAGCGCCTGTGTGTATCCGGCTCGGGCTGGACTGTTAGCACTGCTGTTATCGGTACCTAACAAGTCAGAAATAACCGAGCTCCAAGAAGTGTGCGTGCTTTCACCTTCTCTGTCAACATGAACTTTAAGGTGCTAAATAAGTCATATGCTCAGAGAAGCTTGGTGGAAATGCCACAGCCACTCAGAGGCCTGGGATATTTCTCTGAAAGGCACATCAAGCATTTCACATCCAAAGCCTGCTCATGCCGTCATTTCTTCATTCATTCATTCATTCATTCATTTGTCATCCATCCATCCATCCATCCATCCATTCATTCATTCATCCAGCCAGTCTTTACAGAGCAGATGCCCTGTTTCAGGTGTGGGGGGCACAGAGACTGAACGTGAGAGAGCGGGTCCTCCCTGCCCTCAGGGGTCCTACCCAGTTTATGAAGGAGGAAGCCGAGCAGAGAATTTAAAGATTTGTTAAAAGTTCTCGTGATGTCAGCAACAAAGTGAGGTGTATCATACCTTAAGACAGTTGGCGTATTTGCTACATGTATCTTTTTTTTTTGCAGAATTGCCTGGATGATTTCCATACTGTAAGGCCCCTTCTTTTACTTTCCCCCGAATTGCAGGAACCTATCTAAAACGTATTTTTTCCCAAATTGTACATTTTCCTCAGTTCTCCACTCTGCTCCAGGTGCTGGACCGCATATATTTTCGGGGTCCAGGTCATTTCCAAATAAAACTTCTGTTGAAAGCACGTTGTGCTGCCTTCGCACGGAGTGTGCGCTCTGTTCCAGCACCACATGGGCTCCCAGATTTCAGGGGGGCCTGTTTGGAAAGCTTGCCCCAGAGAAGATGAGGCAAAACACAGGTGCAGAAACCAAAGTGAAGTGATTCCGACTGTGGTAGCTGCCAGAGGGGAGAGATCTGGGTCTTTGTCTCTGGAAGTGTTTTATCCACTGGCATGTTCTGTGGTAATTACATCCAGAGGAAGAGATTATTCTAGAGTGAGCCTCGTGTTAGGTCTCCATCTAGCTACAACCGGCCAAAGTATTGCTGTGAGTCTCCTCGTATGTTCGTGATGGAAGAAAGAGACTGTATGTGCAGGTAAACAGCTTTGGAAACCATAGACTGTACAAATGTTGTGTGTGTGTGTGTGTGTGTGTGTGTTCTGGTCAGCATTTGTTAAAGAAGGGATTTCACAAAATCTCTTTTCTTGGGATCCCCAGACGTGGAAAGATAGACTCTCCAGATTGGAATGGGCCTTCGTCACCTTCTGTCATATCCTTTTCTAGAGCCGAACTGCCCTTCCAGTATCTCCTTGGACACTGCAATGGATTTAACTTTATAAACGTGAGAATAGAAGCAAAAGTATCCAGAATCGTATATGCTTTTACAAAACATACTTCGCATGGAATTTTCATAGTAACCTTGCTTGTTCTTTCTAGAGCAGCACTACTTATTGGAAAATGTTCTCTTTTTAGAGAGAATGAGAACGTGTGAGCAGGGGGAGGGACAGAGGGAGAGAATCTCAAGCAGACTTCCCGCTGAGTGTCAAGCCCAATGCAGGGCTCGATCTCATGACCCTGAGATCATGGCCTGAGCTGAAATCAAGAGTCGGAGGCTTAACTGACTGAGCCGCCCAGGCGGCCCTGGAAAATGTTCCTTATATCAACTAGAACTTTCTTTTTCATAACATCTCATTTATGACCTGGAGATTGAACTTTCTGGCGATAAGTGCATTAAGCTTATTTTGTCTGGTGATGAGCATAATAATATCTTTCACATGATAGCTTCCCTAGTATCTGAAGGCCCTCTCATGTTTTCTTTTTCTAATAATTTTTTCTCTTTACTCATCAAATTAATTTTGCCCTTTTTGCTCAAAGTCTTCCATATTCTACTCCTTGTGGGACCTGCTTACAGACCCTCCAGCAACTCTACACCTCTCTGAACACAAATTTACTATCGTCTTTCCACTGCAGTTCTGAGAACAGAATACAGTGTTCCAGGTATCTGGTGTTTTGCACAGTGAGATTCTTGCTTATCTTCACCAGGACATTTTCTTTAGGTTAATGGGAGGTACTGTAGTGTAGGCTTCAGAGCACGGACTATGGGCTCAGCCAGATTCCTGGTTCAGCTGTAGCTCTGCCCTTGGCTGTGTGATCTTGATCGAGTTCCCTAACCTCTCAGTGTGAGCTTTGGTTCTCTCATCCAAAACATGGGAATCGTAATTTCTGTGAGGCTCTTTTGTTGAGATATATGGGTATGTCTTCTTGTTACCGTTAAAAACAACATCGACAATAGAGCTCAAGAACTTGGATGTGGGGCAGGCACATCGCACTCTTCATTTATATCAAGCTTCTCACCCTCTTGGCTTCCCTTCCATGTTACTGTTGAGTCTGGTCTCTGTCTGCACACCAGTGGTTCTCCAACTTCTGTGCATTTTCCAATCACCTGGGAAGCATTAGGACATTCTAGTGCCAAGGCTGTATTTCAGAAACCAGTTATAATGAATACTTTCTGGGGGTGAAGCCCAAGCACCAGTATTTTTAAAACTTTAAGATTTTTTCATGTGCAGCTACTTTGGGGAACCACTGCTGTAGAAAGTTAGAGAATCGAGGAGCTTAAATACTTTCTACTTCAACATCTAGGACGTTAGCTAGAGTAATGCTAACGGCTGTAACACACAAACCCACAAATCTCAGGAGCTTAGCGCCATGACGGTTTCTCACTCACCCGTGTTCAGTGGACATTCCCAGTTGTCAGGAGGACTTCTGGTGTAGAAACCAAGCTCCTTCCATTCTGTTTTTACGCTCCTCTAATTTTTAGTGTTCTTCCTAAAAAGTCACAGTAGGAGTCAGGGCTCTGCAGAAATGGAACCCATAAGGTGTACATGCACACACAAATATATATATATATATATATATATAGAGAGAGAGAGAGAGAGAGAGAGAGAGAGAGAGAATGAGAGAGAGAGAGAGAGAGATTTATTTTAAGGACTTGGGTCCCACAATTTGGACAGCTGTCCAGTCTAAAATCTTCAGGGTGGGTTGGCAAGGTGGAGACCCAGAGAAGGGCCAGTGGATGCTGCAGAATTCTCTCCTGCCCAGAGGAGGCCTCTCTTTTGTTCTGTTCAAGCCCTGGACCGACTGGGTGAGGCCTCCCCACACTGTGGGGGGTAATCTGCTTTGCTCAGTGTGCACCTGTTTAAATGTAAATTTCTTCCCAAACACCCTCCCAGAAACCTCCGGAATCATGTTTGCACCATGGCCCAGCTATGTCAACACATAAAAATAGCCGTCATAGTCTTGCAAGAATAGTTTTCATTCATCCGGCTGGGATGTGGCATTTATTTTATCTGTCCATTCCCCGCTGGCTGGAGCTCAGTCACTACAACCAAAGACAGGGAGGCCGGAGAATCCTGTTCAGGCGTGTGCTTAGGAAGAGAGGAGATGGGTGACCATCTAGCCAGTCTGTGCTGCTTCTGCATTTGAGAAATAGAAAAATAAATACTATCTCTTTTCACTAAGGCAGCATGAGCTCCTCTTTCTTCGTCTTTCATTGAGGTGTAGAATGTTATATTTATATAAATTTTTTAATTGAATTTTTAAAATTTTTTATAAACATATAATGTATTTTTATCCCCAGGGGTACAGGTCTGTGAATTGCCAAGTTTACACACTTCACAGCACTCACCATAGCACATACCCTCCCCCATGTCCATAAACCCACCTATTTGTATAAATTTTTTTTTAAGATTTTATTTATTTATTTGACAGACAGAGATCACAAGTAGGCAGAGAGGCAGGCAGAGAGAGAGGGAAGCAGCCTTCCTGCTGAGCAGAGAGCCTGATGTGGGGCTCGATCCTAGGACCCTGGGATCATGACCTGAGCCGAAGGCAGAGGATTTAACCCACTGAGCCAACCAAGCACCCCTTGTATAAATTTTTTTTTTTTAAAGATTTCACTCATTTTTTCGACAGAGAGAGATCTCAAGTAGGCAGAGAGGCAGACAGAGAAAGAGGGGGGAGCAGGCTTCCCACTGAGCAAAGAGCCTGATGCGGGGCTCGATTCCAGGACCCTGGGATCATGACCCGAGCCAAAGGCAGAGGCTTAACCCACTGAGCCACCCAGGTGCCCCCCTTGTATAAATTTTTTAAAGCTGTGCTCCATTTCTCCTTTTTATTTTGTTAAAACCTCACTCCCTAATATACTTGTAAAGAATATTAACAGAATTAATGATATTAGTAATCCCACTGTTAACTACAGGAAGAGTCCACCAGTCCCAAAATGAGAATGGTTCTTCTGATAAATCAGTATGGTTCATGAAAAAGTAATGACTGTACATAATTAGATCACCTCTTCCAGTATATTCTTTCTTTTGTCGTACTTTGAGAGGTGTTTACCCCTTTTTCTACTTTAAAAAAAGGAGGGGAGGAGGAGAAAGAAAAAATAAAGAAATATAAAGAAAAATAATTTTCTCTCAGGAATATACTCTACTTTCAAAGGCACTTAGCCCTCGCCACACATCAGAAATACCTGGGGAGTTTTAGGAACATTCTGTGTCTGGATCCTATCTCCAGACATTTTAATTTAGTTGGTCTTTTTTAAAAAAACCCCTAGGTGAATATGACTGGGAGTAAGAATTCCCTCTTTAGACTAAAAGTTGTTTCTTTTCAGAATTCCTTTTGTTTCTCTGCCATATCTCTCCCCCTCTCTCTCTGTCTGTCTCTATATCTATATACATGTATATGTATGTATATATATATATATATATATATATATATATATATATAATATTATGAAGTCTTTTCAAGTATGAAGTGTGACAAAGTGAAGCAGTCTATATAGAAATCAGGTGAAAAAAATAGATGAAAGATGATCTGAAGCAGAAATTTATTTCTTATTTACAAATCAGGTTAGAGATTAGCCAGTATTCTTGGCATGGGATTCAAAGGCTTCCTGTGATAGAATATAGAGCACATAAAAGTGTGCATTGTCATGTGAGTGGGTCAGAGTCAAGGATGCACAGAAAGAGTCCCCTTCTTCTTCCACTGGCCAGATCATTCCAGCTGGTGGCTTTGACATTTAGCTACACCAACATTGAAAAATGGAGGCAATTTTGGATGTAATTTCATTTTTGTTTTTATTTGTCTTCTAAAATAGGAGTATAATATGAGTACAGCATTGTATGCTGTGGGGCAAAAGAGAACAAAACAGTCCTTTCCCCTTCTGCATGAAAATTTGGCCTTCACTCATCTTCCTGGCTGTTTTCCTGGAAACATATAAAGATGGTTGGCTCAACTTTGTTACTAGGCAACATTGTTAAAATTGACCTCTGATTGGGACTGATTGGTACTGCACTTGTACAGGGAGACCTATAAATGTCTGGCTGGAAGCCATAATTTTGGTCCCAGTTGATGATGTGAGTTGAGTAATCAACATGTCCCTTTTGGGGTTCCGGGAAGCTACGTCTGTAGAGTGATGTAAAAAAGTCGTGAGGCACGTGCCTTCTACACCAAGATGCCTCTCGCAGCTGCCAGATGTGAATCTTGTAGCTCCCGGACAACAGGGTGACCTGCTGCACGACCTCCCCCAGGAAGAGAACGCTGGATGCTTTCCTACTGACAAGTTACACCTGTCCCGTAGCTTCGAGTCAGTGGTTCTCAAGTGCGGTTCCCCAGTCCTGCGTCAGTATTATTTCCCAGGAAATATGTTAAAAATTCAAATTCTGGGCCTTACCTGGGCCTTGTAGGAAACACATTTGTGCCCTTCCTCACTAGAATCTACCAGAATTTGAAGGTAAAGAAGAGTGTGATTCAAGGATACATATGCACACACAGGCAGAGACATACAATGCAGTCATTTATTTATCTGTATATTCATCATTCATTTATCCATTTATTTAACCAAGTATTTAATTCTCATATGAATCTTTTTATTAAGGCCTCAAAAGACAGAAAGGAATACATCCGCTAAATGGTTAGCTTTGCTCTTTTGCATTTTGGAACTTGCAGAATCAATAGAAGTCCATTTGACTGTTTATCCTGCAGTAGAGAATTCTTTATTACCATTTTCCATGTTACCCTCTTGTGTCAAATTGAAATAATTGTGAGTGGCCTGTTCTGAAATGGCTCTGGTGTGAGGGGCATGTAATTAGCCCAGGCTTAACGCATATTGTAGTTAAATGAATAATTGGTGCCAATCCTGTGATTGGAAAAGCCCTTTAAGTTTAACTGGAACCTTGATTTTTGCACGTGAGCTACTTGGAAAAGTAAAAGGAAAATTTAGAAATGTCATTTAAGAGGATTTTGTTGGCCCAGTGTAGATTTTCAGTCTCAGCGGGGTCTCTCACTGGTCCCGATATGGGTTCTTTGAAATCATTTGGGTTTTAACTGAAGGGAAGTTTTGTCAGTGGAGTGAACTGGCATGAGAGGGTTGCAGTACAGATCCGCCCTTGGAGCCGTACTTCCTGTATTACATAGGGACCCACAGTTTGATGTAACTCCAACTGTATTGGTCTACTCAAGTTGCCATAACAAAATACTGTAGAACGGAGGGCTCAAACAACACTTATTTTTTCACAGTTCTGAATGCTAGAAGTCTGTGGTCAAGGTCCCAGGAAATCCAATGATAAGGTCTCCCTTCCTGGCTTGTAGACAGCTGTCTTCTTACCCTGTCCTCACATGGCCTCTCCTTGGTACATTCTCATGGGGATGGGTGGGAGGGGAGAGTGCTTTCTGATATCTCTTCTTATAAGGACACCAATTTTTTTGGATCAGGGTCCCAAACTGTGATCTCATTTAACTTTAATTACCTCCTCAGAGGCCTCATTTCCAAATACAGCCACATTGGGGTTACAGCTTCAGCTATGAATTTGTGGTAGGAGGGGGGAAGCACAAATTGTTTATAACACTAACTCAGCTGGAAATGTCTCAAGGACAACTAGAAGGTTCAGATAACTGAAAGTTCAGGTATATCTCCCGGAGCTGTAGGATTCGGGTTTAAACAAAGTTGTCAGGACTCTGTCCTACATTTGTAAGCACTGATTTTCATTCTCAGGCAGACTCTGTCCACGAGGTGGCAGGATGGCCACCACTGTTTCTGAGTTTACATTCTACCCTCTAACTCAGTGAAAGAAAACTTCCTCTTACCAATTGTTCTGTTTAGATTCCCAGGATTGTATCTCTTTCGATCTATTTGGGCCTCAAGCGCATTCCTAAATCAGGTACATTGATCAGGAAACCAATTGCTCAGATCTGGATTATGTGGCTGGAGCAAGGTTTGGGGTGGACACATCCAAAAGCATAGATGGAGAGTAGAGGAGAAGTTCCACAGAGGAAACAATATGTTACTGGGTAAAGGAGAATCTACCCTTGTCAGCAAAAATAGCCTACCCACCACGCTCCCTCAGCAGAGTGGACCTTGCCCCAGAAGATTGCATCTCTCTCATCACAGATAGGTTTGGTGTTGACAGGATTTTAGTCTTCAAAATTAAGCTGGTCATGTGTCTTTAAAGTTCCATGAGATCCCCAGTCTTCAAATGATGGGGGGCATTACCAGTTTTAGTTGGTAAAATTCGCTAATACTCTGTTCAACATTCTTAAGTCTATAATATGTGTGAACGTTGATGCTTTTCCTTGAAGTACTTTGGAAAAGTGAAGTTGTTATTTTATGAATTTCATTTTCCTTCTGTTAGCTTTACTTCATTTATAAATTTGTAAATTATATTGCAATCTATTCTTGCAAGTAGATGAGCTGAAAGGTGAGAGATTTTAATAATACCAGTTTTTGGCAGGTGCTTTCATTAGGGTTTTAAAAGAGCATTATCTTCCTCGTTCATATGAGAGATGAAAGGCTCAGGCATTGGAGAGTAACTGACTGATGTGGAAGATATAACAATGGTTAGGATCGTACTCATGTTCCCTGGTGAATAGAAGGCATAGTTAAGGTATTCCCACAAAGGAGTTTACAATCCAGTCTGAGAGGCAGTTCACTCAACAGAAATGCAAAGCCATCTCCGTTTTCTTACTTGGGGAAGGGAGGAGGCTGGTACTGAAATCATGCATCCTTATGTAGCTCTGTAATTAGCTTTATGAATACACAAGTCACCTAAAATTTCTGGACCTTAGTTCCCTATTTGTAAACTTACAGTGATAGAATGTACCTCATAGGGATGTCTTGAGAATTAGATAAGTTAGCATACATTAAAAATTGATAAAAGAAATGGGGCACTGAGTAAATGTTACTATTATTTGTAGAAAGAGGCATGTGGCCTTATTTTTATTTATTTAAAAATCATTTTGTTTAACATAACATGACACACAGTTAAAATTCGACAGAGGAGACACTTTGGTCTTGGTAATGGCAGTAAGCTCGGATAAAACTAACCCTTGTGGTGATTACAACTATCAAGTCTGGGAAACTTTTTTTCTTTTATTTAATTCTCGTCACTGGAAAATAATCAAAAGCAAACAGACACTGAGGGCATCCAACTCTTAAAAAAAGGGAACTGCATTGGTCAAGTCACATTTGTAAGTCTTTCCCCTCAGGAATCCTTTCCAAATCCTGAACTGAGGCAGAAAGCTAAAGGCCTAACAGCCTGAAGAGTCATAAATAAAAAAGAGTTTAGAAAGGCCAGAATGGCTGGAAGCTGAAGAAGGAAATATCAGCAAAGAGAGAAGGAGGAGCTGCAAAATATGATTTAAACTCTCCCCAAATCCTTGCTTGACCCCTGAACTGCACGTGTCCTGGGGAAGTCTCTGGAAAGCCCAGGGAAAAAACACCAGCTGGAAGCAGAAAGAGCTTAGTAAGGATTTTAGCTGATTCCTGCTGCTGGCAGAGTTTGAATTTTGAATCCTGTCAAGTTAGAGAATGTTGATGAACTTGTTTCAACTTTCCATGAAAAACCTGTAAGGTCTGCCCTTAGGAATAAATACTATGTATCCAGGCTGAGCTATTTGCCCGAAGAAGACTCAGGGTATACCTAAAATAGGTGTGTCCTCATGAAATATAGAATAAAATTTCAGCTTGGTGAAAGTGAGTTATCAGTAATTTAACTGCCTGCTAGTACAACACTCAGCACTCTTCAGAGGAAGACACCAGATTCTAAAATGTTAAATGAAACATTGCCAATTTCAGTTTACAATAAAAAATTACTAGACCTTGTCAAGAAAAAAAATACTTTCATAGAAACAGACCCACAAATCGTACTGATACTACAATTAGCAGACAAGTACTTTATCATAAATATGTAAAGAGTCTACCAGAAAAGATAGATGTAATCAGAAAAAATGGGGAATTTGAGGAAAAAACAAACAAAAAAAGACATAACAGCAAATCAAATAGAAATCCAAGAACTAAAAAATATGAAAACTGAAATTTTAAAAATATGGGATGAGGTTAATAGACTAGACAGAAGAAGCAATGTATGTGGTGACAAAGCAATCAAAATCATCTAAAATGAGGCACAAAAATTAAAAAAAAAATTCACAGTGATCTGAAGGACTGTATCAAATGGTCTAACACTTTTAATTATAGTCTCAGACAGAAAGAAGAGAGAAAATGAAGAAAAAAATTGGTGAATAAACTTTGGCTGAAATTTTTCCACATTTGGTCTAAAATAGTGAACCACTAGTCCAAAAAATCTCTGTCAGGGATAAAACGAAAACCATACCTAGGTACATCTCCTCAAATCCCAAAGTAAAAAGAAAATATTAAAAAGTCAGCCAGAGGAAAAAGAAACATGACTGGATAAAAATGATAAGAACCTTTTAAGATCCCTGACGTATCATTGGAAACAGAGACCAGAAAGAAATGGAATGATAACTTTCAAGTGCTGGGGAAAAAAAAATAACTTGTGAACCTGGAATTCTATATTGAATAAAATCATATTTGTAAAAATTATAAAAATTAAGGCACAATGAAGACATTTTCAGATAAATAAAACAATTTGTTTCTGGCAGGTCTGCCATACACTAAAAGTGACTTTTCAAGCTTGAAAGGAAGTGATACCAGATGCATCTACAGAAAAAAAAAAAAAAAAAAAAGAAAGAAAGAAAGAAAAGCAAAGGGCATGGTTGATACGTACCTAAATAAAAGACTATTTTAGTTTCTTTTTAAAATAACTTAAAGTCAACCGATGTCAATAGCTAAATTAACGACAATGTATTGTGGAGTTTATAACATGGGCAAGTGTACTTTAAATGACTGAGAGGTCTGTAAATGAAATTACCCTGTTGACAGGTCCTTACGTTAAGTTTCAAGGGAGGTAATATTGATTCCAGGTAACTGAGCGGGTCAAGAACGCATGTGCTAATCACCGTGGCAGCAACTAGCCGAGGAGTACGAAGAGGAAATACCAGCATTTTCAGCAGCGATGCTGAGTGGGACTGGAGGGTGTGGATATTGACTGGCTCTTACGCAGACTTCAATTAAATTTTCCCATTTCCATTCCTGTGGCTGACCGTCACCTTCTGCCTTCGGTGGTTTCATCTCACATGAGTGGCAACAGCTTGAATCGGATAACTTGATCTGAACTTGGGATTCATTCTGATCTGTAGGTGATGAACATGGAGAAGGATTAGAGCAGAAGACAGTTCCGTGTTCAGCCACGCAGGTGAGACCGATGGCTGGTAGTGAGGGCTCCATGTCTGAAGCCCGCGCTCATGCTTCTAAACAAGATTATCTATCAGCGAGTCCTCGTCCTTCGGAAACATTTCAATGGATAAATAACGCAGCAGCCCAAACGTGCTCCAGATAAGCAGCGTCCACGCAGAGCCCACAGCATTTGTGCAAAGTGTGTTCTCAGGCATTTCACATGCAGGCTGTTAGTACTTGCAGATAAATAGGAGAACAAAACCCAGTTAACACACAGTTAATATAAGGATCAGCCCATTTTCTCAGTGACTGGTTTTAGGGACTTTGCCAAAAGGCAAGTTACCAAGTACGTGGTCGCTGTGACCCACCGAACAGAGAGATCCCCAGAGTGTTGATTACAAGGGACACCCGTGACCTGGGACCCAAGGCCAGTCCTGCAGCCACATCTGCCTGTTTCAGGGCGGGTCATTCATTAGCCGGAACGTAGGCGACACACCACGGAGGAGCTGGGGAACGTGGGCGAGGTGCTCCTGCTTTGGAAGGAGGCCTTGGTGTCTTCAAATGGAATGAGAGGGGTGTTACGAACGATTTCTGATGTCCCTGTGATGTAGACTCAGGGCTGCAGTCAGCCCCAAGTGAGCTCCCCTTCCCCCACGGATAACCAGGCGGCTTCCTGCCCTGAGCCTGCCTTTTCCTCGAAGTCCTTCCCTGGTCGCCTCGGGTTCTGCGCTCGTCCCACTTCCGTGATGTGTCAGGGCTTGTGCTGAATGACGATGCAAGGCCCCTGGTCCAGATACTTATGGGAATTTCAAGACGGAGATGGCGGAGCGTTAATCCAAACACAGGGCCCTTGTGTTGAGACCTGCGTGACCTGTGTGACTCAGTGGGTCAGCGGCCAGGAAGCCATCCGTGCTCTCTGGGACTTGGCTATGAACACTTAGGAGTGATACAGGTTTCCCCAAGGGACACATAAGCAAGTATTACAGGTTTGCTGTTGGAATATTAATAAGTCGTCATTGTATACACCTGCCTCCTCGTAGTGCAAATTTGTTACCTGGCATGTTAGAGAAGTGGCAATCACGGTTAACCATAATCATTATCGACTGAGTTAACGGCTGGTCACTACTTTGACAAGAGACTTAAGTTTTCAGGGCGGCTTTAGACACATCGTGAAATGGAGTGGGAGGTACAGCGATAGGCCACATACCCTCTCCCCCACACACACACGGCCTTCCCCATTATCAACAGTCCCCCCAGAGTGGTGCATGTGTTATAGCCATAACACTACACTGATAGTTGTCCCTGCAAGTCCATTGTTTACATCAGGCTTTGCTTTTGGTGTTGTGTATTTTTGGACTTAAACAAATGTATCGTGATATACACCCATCATTACGGTATCATGCAGAGTGTTTCACTGGCCTGAAAATTCTCCGTGCTGCCCAGATTTCTTCCTTCCCTCCTCTTCATCCCTGGTAACCACTGACCTTTTTACTGTCCCCATAGTTTTGCCTTTCCCAGAATGTCATGGGAAGTGTGATCATACCACATGGAGTCTTTTCAGACCAGCTTCTTTCCCTTAACAATGTGCACTTACGTTTCTTCCGTGTCTTTTCATGACTTGATGGATCTTTTCTTTTCATCACTGAATAATATCCCATTTTCTGGAGGGACCACCGTTTACCTATCCATTCACTTGCCGAAGGGCATCTCAGTTGCTTTCACATTCTGGCAATTATGAATAGCGCTGCTTTACAGACTCAGCGTGCAGGTTTTTGTACGGGCGTGAGTTTTTGATTCCTTTGGATACTATCAAGGAGCACGACTACTGGATTGTTTTGGAAGAGTGTGCTTAATTTTGTATAAAAAACGACCAGACTCTTCCAAAGAGGCCGTTACCAGTTTGCATTCCTACCAACAATGAATGAGAGTTCCTGTGGCTTCACATCCTTATCCACATTTGGTGTCAGTTTTCTGGATTTTGGTCATTCTAATAGGTGTGTAGTGGTATCTTGTTTCATTTTGCATTTCCCTGTTGACATTTATTGGGGGGCATCTTCTCGTGATTATTTGCCGTTTGCATGTCTTCTTTGGTGAGATGTTTGTTCAGGTCTTTGGCCCATTTTTTTTTAATTGGGTTGTTTTCTTGTTGTTAAATTTTCAGAGTTCTTTGTATATTTTGAAAGTAATCTTTTATCAGATGTTTCTTTTGCAAATATTTTCTCTCGGTGTAGGGCTTGTCTTCTCATTTTCTTGATGTTAATTTTTGCAGAGTAGAAAATTTTAATTTTAATGACATCCAGCTTATTAATTCGTTTGTTCATGGATTGTGTTGTATCTCAAATGTCATCGCCAGAGCAAAGATCATCCAGATTTTCTCCTACCTTACCTTCTAGGAGTTCTTTAGTGCTGTTGATTTTTTTTTAATAACTCTTCACTGTACACAGAATGCTTTTCACCTAACACAATTATATTGAATTCTTAGAATCCTGTGAACAATGAAGTTATTTTCTGGATTAAAAAACTGAGGCAATGAGATCGAAGTGTGATTTTTTTTTTTTTAAACTCGTGATTCACATTTCCTTCTATGACATTGTCATACCCCATTACATTACCTCCCTGCATTGGATTTTGGTGGGACATAATGATACTTTCATTTGGAAAGTTCAAACTATTCTAGGTACAATTTCACATGGAAGATTGATTTGACTGCTTTGCATAAATAGGACCGGTACAGCAGCGAAGAGCTTAGCCTCTATTCAGCAAACTTACATGACGACCAACCATATGGTGGACAAGCCTTGGCTGCAGGTCCTGTCCGTCCGTCCGTCCTTCCTCCCTCCCTCCCTCCCTCCCTCCCTCCCTCACTGTCTGTCTGTCTTTCTTTCTTTCTCTCTTTCTTTCTTTCAAAGGAGAGAAAGAGTGATAGCACAAGAATGGGGGAAAGGAGAAGCAGACTCCCCACTGCACAGGGAGCCCGATGTGGGCTCCATCCCCGGACCCTGAGATCATGACCTGAGCTGAAGTCAGGCACTTAACCCACTGAGCTACCCAGGTGCTCCAGCAGAGTCTTTTCTGATTTCTTCTCTGGTCGAGTATAGAGGAGAGCTATCTGTGAATGGGTTTGGTCCCCAGTGCTTTGTGTTTCTTGCTATTGAGCTAAAGTGATGGGGTCTTTAATTTGAAGTTCAGGAACTGCTAAACTGTACAGTGAAGTTGCTGTTTCAAGAATGAGACGGCCTGATTCCCAAATAATTTTTAAGCTATTTTTTTGCTTGATTCTATACTACGCCACCTTTTAGTTCATGCTGGCTCATGGTAGCCTCGTGACTTAATATACAGGGTTGGAAGTTTAAATCTAGCTCCGTCACTTTCTAATTGTGTTACCTCTGGCGAGTTATTTAACCTCTCTGTCCAGAAGTGAAGAGATGATAGTTGAAGATATTTGAAGAGTTGAAAAATATTCTAAGAGTGATTGTGATTTTTTGAATCAAGTTGAACAAACAATTTGGTGTTTGTTCACCCCCAGGAAGGGGTGAACTGAGGTGAACCATATTCAAAATAGGGCTATAGTGAGGTTGACAGAAATGGAAGGAAAATGACAAAACCCGAATTTAGGGGAAAATGACAACAGTAAGGGAACTAACAACAAACAACAAGCCAACAAAAACAAAAAGCTCAATTCAGACAAAAAATTTACCTGAACCGAACTTCAGAAAGGCAAAATCAGTCAAATCAGATTATACAAGAAAATAAACGGCAATTTAGAACAAATGCAAAATGGCTTTAGAAATTGTTGAAAGCAAATAAAGTTAAGGTAATCTGTGGCCAAATTCAGATTCGGATGGTTATACTTTGGCTTAATGTCCGTGTACTCTTGAAATATCTGTATCTTGTTTCAAAACAATAGGTGATAGCTCTTTTGGCATAGCTATTTCTATTCAGGCGAAAATAAGCTGGAAGCTTATAAATAAGGCACGATCCCTGCTTCTGGGTAGTCAGGCATATAAAAGTCAATAAACATTGAATTTAATTGAAACACTTAGAGGTTCAGGTAGAGGCTTTCTCTGAGGACTTTTAGTTGGGTTACCATAATTTACTTTTAGCCCGTAATTTACTTATGTTGATGTGCTACCAAAATAGTGTCTACAGTTGATTGCTTTAGGATCACAGAGTGACGATCTTCGGCGGTCACTTGGTGCCATGTCCTCTGCTATCCACGCCTTGTACATTGTCAGTGAGGTGTGATTCTCATCTTACACAGCGGTCCCACTGGACAGCTTTCTGTTGAGCAACTATTTATTCTCTTTCGCATCTCATCCTTGTTCTTTGTAATTTGGGAAACAGAGATGTGATTCCCAAGGCTGACCTGTGAAATAGCTCAAGCCAAGTCTAGGGCAGCACCTTGGGTTGGAGGACCGCCACAAGCTCTTGTGTTCCTCTCCTCTTTCTGTTCACCACTCTTGGCCATTCTTTTTTTTTTTTTTTTCCCTCTTTCAAAATAGCTGCTCTCATAACCCGTAACAGAATCCAGGAATTTAAGTGCAGTCCCATGTCATTAATCTCTTGCTCTGGGTCCTGTTCTTTAGCAACACCCAAGATAGCAAATGTGTTTGGCAATCACATGATGTTATGGATTAATTTTCAGTCACTTTATGTTTTTGTGCCTTAGTTTCCTCACCTATAGACTGAGGTTGCCAATTATTTACTTCAAGGGTATTGTACAGATTGAATGAGTTAATAATACATTTTTTAATGATTAGAACAGTGCCTGGTACATGGTAAACCCTCAGTAAATATTAGCTTCTCTTACTATCATGGTTGCTATTATTACTGTTATCAGAGGTCTGTTACAACTCCTAAGTCTTTTTAAAAAATTTTATTTCTTTTCAGTGTTCCAGAATTCACTATGCACCACACCCAGTGCTCCATGTAATACGTGCCCTCCTTAATCCCCACTACCAGGCTAACCCATCCCCTTACTCCCACCCCCTCTAAAACCCTCAGTTTGTTCCTCGGAGTCCTCAGTCTCTCATGCTTCGTCTCCCCCTCCGATGCCCCCCAATTCACTTTCCTTTCCTTCTCCCCATGTCCTCCATGTTATTCCTTATGTTCCACAAGTAAGTGAAACCATATGATAATCGACTCTCTCTGCTTGACGTCTTTCACTCAGCATAATCTCCTCCAGTCCCGTCCATGTTGGGACAACTCCAAGTCTTAATTGTACTGATGTTCAGTCACGCTACCCCCGTTTAATCTTGTAGGGCTTTTGTTTTTACCTTTAAGATAAATTTTGGGTTTATTAAATACCATCATGTTAAAAGTCCATTATGGCCTCTTATCTGGATCAAGAGGCTCTTACCCCGTTCAAGCGGTTTTCCTCTAGACTGCATGTTACTTCGCGGATGATAAGTGACGCTGATTTAATAATTAGTTTTCTTCGGGGATAGGTGCTCAACCAGGAACGAGCCACCGGAATTCATTATCCTCCAAGCCGTGTTCTGAAGGAAGTGGGTTCTGCACTCAGGGACCCGGTGCTGGCAGAGGGCAGAGTCTCTGTCTTCAGGGGAGCTCGCATCCCGCCTGACTGGTCACAGGTTTCCGGCAGAGGCTCCGTGACTTCTACAGCAAGTCCTTTCGGAGCCTGACAATGGGGTTATTAAAACAATCACAGTTTCCCTTACCCCTCCTGAAGATCCCTCTGTTAATTATGTTTTTAAGTCTCTCAAGGTTTCCTCCCTTTGCCAGATCCCAGAGGCTGATTGGGAAAGAGCAAGTATATTGCAGTTTCGTAAAGATTTTCAGGGTCTTGTTTCTGATTTTGACACGGGGCCGGGGAGGGACAGATGGGTGGAATAGGGAACGTACAGTATACTCTCCACGGGCAGTGTTCCTTTTGGTTGTGGCAGAGCAGACCGCACAGGGACGGGGCCAACTGGGAAGGGCTGAGGATTATAATTAGACCAGCTCGTTGAGGCGCCTATTGTCACTGAGGCGGCAAATCTGAGACAGGTGTTGGAAGGAAATTCAATCTGTCAGGAAACACACACACACACACACACACACACACACACACACAGCATGGCAGACAGAATCTGTGCCCTTTGTCCATCTTCCTGGACATCGCCCTGTCCAACAGGCTCCTGGTGTGGTTCTACAAGTGCCCCCCGGTCCGTGGACATCACCGATGCTGTTGTAGCAATCCCATTCCGATGGCCAGGGCTGGCGCAGGCGTGGGCAAGAGATGTGTCGTGTGGGGCAAGGGCCAAACCAGAAGGGTTATGTCCTCAGCAACATGCAGAAGTCTCACTTTTTTTTTTTTTTATTTTACAGAGAAAGCAGAAGGCAAAGATAAGACAGGTCCTGCTCAAAACGTTAAAGAAAAGCATCAGTCTGTATTCTGATCTTGAGCGTTGAGCCGCGATTTTTCCCGGTGGTGGCAATTCAGTGACTCCCCCACTTGAGGGTGGTTTATGGACAACTAACTGCTTCTGTTTGTGTTGGAGAGAGAGCAGAATAAGATATAAAATCTTAAAACACTTTTGCTTGAACACCTCACTGGATCATTTTGGTGGGTTCAGCTAATGAACCTGTTGAATGAGTTCATCACGACTCTTTTGGCTATTACTTTTTCAATTTCATTCCCAGCACTCATCACAGCCCGAGATTTCTGGCTTGTTCTCTGTCTCCTCCAGCAGGGTGTGGGGCTGCATAAAGATACTGACCGTGTCTGTCTCCTTTCCCAGTGCCTGGATAGGTAGATGCTTGATATATATTCACTGAATGAGCAATTGGATGTTTTAAAGGTTCGTTCTTGGCTCATGTGGAAAACAGATTGCAGCTGGGGAATAGTGGCAGCAGAAGACAATGAAGAAACTGGCATATGAGTTCATGCCTGAGTAATGGTGTGTAGACCAGGGCTGTTGGGAGAACGGAAAGAAAGAGGTATATTTTGGAGGGTGTAGAGTCAACTGAATTTGCCAATGATTTAGACATGGGAATGTAAATGTAAAATTACTGTCTGGATTTTCAACTTGAGCATCCAGCTTGAAGCTGTAGGAAGTTAGCTGTCTTGATCCCGCCTCCACTGTCCCATCCAGACTGAATTATCAAGACTCTTTACCTCAGATTGCTGGTGGGCCTTACGGTGCTTTTCTAAGGAGTTTCCTGGAAGTTAGGGTCCGAAAAATATTCAAGATAGGAGATTCTATAATACTAATTATTTTTTCTCCATTAGCTCATTAGCTCATGAACTAGCAAAAATATTCAAAAATAATGACTAAAGTGAATTTAAGGGACTGGAATGAATCCACTATTGATTCTTGAATTTCATGATCACAGATAAAAAGAGATGCATCTGTTTTAAACAATTTTACTTTTGTGTACCTATATGTCTATATTATTAATGTAGATATTGTTTTAAACTCAATTATTTCTGATAGCAAGACGTTCAAATACGAATTTTTAGTGTAAGACATTTTAAAGCCCTCAAACAGTATTTCATTAACCATACAGTATATTATCTCTTTTTATAGCTCATGTAATTGTTGCTCTATAAAAAGCCAATTTAAAACATTAGTGAAAACTCCAGAGATTTCTACCATTAGCATTTCCATTAACATACTCATTCTTTTTTTTTTTTTCTAGAGGATAGGAAGAAGAAAAAACAAGAAAAAGACAATTGAGACAATAGTCTCTTCTCTTCTGTTGATAAATCTAACTGACTTTTAAAGAGAGTTCTCTAAATTGGATTCTTTTGTTTTTAAACATTTCTATTCTAAATTGGCAGACACCACAATTAATGCGCTTTTCAAGTAGGAAGAAAAAGAATGCTATAGTTACTTTTATTTGAAATTTTGCTAGATGAATTTTTCCTTTATTCACAAAGGAGATCATACTGTACCCACCTCAGATTGGTGATATATGCTATATATTTCAAGAACTTGCTCATCACATCTCACCCACCCCAACCCAACCCTATGGCCTATCAGAAAGAAGGAATATTCCAGAAAAAACAAACCAAACCAATATACCAGAGCTTGGCAGACAAACATAACCCTTTGGCCTTCTTGTTCTCCACCTTTGTCTTCTTCTGGGATCCATTTTGTTTCACCAATTACTTTTTTTCATTGTGTGTTGACTCTGATTCTTAAGGCCCCATCCTTGAGTTGTTCTAAGAGTATTTCTCCTGTGGGGCTCCATTCCTTCCCCTCCACAGATATCCGAATTCTTACTGTCTCAGATTCATTGCCCTCTAAAGTTTGTCTTGAAGTCTTGTCTCCCAAACTTCCCCATTAACATGTATACTCATATGTATCATATATGTGTATATGTGTATATATGTGTGTTTGCTCCATATATACAAATGTATACACACATTTTTTTTAAAGATTTTTTTATTTATTCATTTGACAGATAGAGATCACAAGTAGGTAGAGAGACAGGCAGAGAGAGAGGAGGAAGCGGGCTCCCCACTGAGCAGAGAGCCCGATGCAGGGCTCGATCCCAGGACCCTGGGATCATGACCTGAGCCGAAGGCAGAGGCTTTAACCCACTGAGCCACCCAGGCGCCCCTGTATACACACATTTATATACACACAGACTTATATACACACATTTATATGCACATATATATGTACACACACATATATATACACACACATTTAGTCTATATGTTGAGATCGTTGGTTGTTTAAAAGGGTAACAGTAGCTCCTTTTAGGCTTGACCCTTTAGGAAGTTCAGTTCTGTTTCCAATTAACAGAACTTCATGTGGACTATATGTGCTACATCCTTTGGTTGCCAACAGCAGAGCTATCCAAGGAGTTGTAATTTCCATGAGTTAGGACTAGTTTTAGCCTGCCACTACTGTATCTTCATTATTTAGAAATGTACCCTCCGTGAATGAATGAATGAAGGAAAGAAGGAATTTTTTTTTGAATTTATTATATTTTAACAGAAAAAAAAATAGAGCTGTAGGATTTAGCCCACTAGTTGGGTGATTGCCCTGTGTATGTCAGTCAGAAGATTGGGAGGGTATCAGGTAGAATTCCCGATTTCAAGCTACAGAATATCACTTTGATTGGTTTACGCAGAAAGAAATTTGATGAAAGGATATTATTTGGGACAGTCCGTGCTTGTGTAATCAAGGGAACACTGGAGAACCCAGCTTGAAAAGAAGCAGGCACTGAGGTCCAGGTAGATGGTCACAATGGTTAAAACTACAGATGCCTTCTAGAAGGAGGAAAATATTGCAGAATGAAAACATGGCTTGGGTTTGAATGAGAAAAATACACAGATAAAAGGCAGCAAGAGTACATGGTGAGTGTTTAGAACAAAGCATTTCAGGATAGACACCTCTCTTTGCTAGATTCCTTATATTTTGGTGCGATGGCTCAAATTACTTATCTTTATTATTCTAAAGAGAGACCTGTTTTCTTATTAGGGAAAGGGAAAACATTAAAATTATGTTTGCCTTATACATGAGCTACTTCTAGACTAATAACTATGCCAACTGATGTTATTTTACTTTCTTTGTTCTCTTTGTGAGTTCCACAGAGCCATGACCAGATAGAGCTCTTTTATCATTGGTATCTATCATCAAAACTGCGTAGATTTTTGTGAGTGGATCCTGATAATGTGTTCATTCATTTGCTCAACATTCACTGAGTCATATTGTCATGGCAGAAACCCAACTAAGGTGTGTGTGTGTGTGTGTGTGTGTGTGTGTGTGTGTGTGTGTTTGCCGAGTTGAAGGACAGGATTAAACCAAATATTTCACATTCTTCAGCCATCTGAGAACTTACATTCTTCTCAAGGAGAGATGTATATAGACAACTACTTGTAGAAATTATTCTGTAGAGTATAAAGAAAATGGAGTTTGGAGTCACAGAGTTCAGAATTTTGGCTCTGGCTCCTGTGTATGTCTGCCCCAGTAAGATCTGGGGGTGAATCATTGAAACTGAATGAGCCCATGTTTATCACAGGGTTGCTACGGGGATTAAATGAATTATAGTATATGAAGTACCTGTTAGAATGACTAGCACGAAGTATACACAAAGCTGTTACACATTTGAAGTTCTAATGTATGTATTTATTTAAAGCTCTGGGTTTTGAAAATGGAGTGTTTTCTTCTGTGAGGATTATACTTGCCTTGCTTTGAAGGATACATACTGTCTTAATGAGTGGAGGCAGAACATTAGAGACAAAAGCATGGCGTTATTAAAGTGCAGGAGATACCACAGGATCAAATGCAAATGGTATGAAGCTATCTCATGGAAAGGAGGCCAGCTATAGGGCGAAGGCATTTGGTCCTTATTCTGCCTGTAACGTGGCTGAAGCAGAGGACTGCCATGATCTGACCTGCGTGAAGAAAATGAGTTGGTTAGAGAATGGGAGGTGGAATGCAGCAATGACATTGACGACTAGCAGACCAGTCAGGGAACGTTTGGAATAGTGTGGGCAGGGAGGGACAACTGGTTTAGAGAAGTGGGGGAGGAAGGGAGGGATAGAGGCATTTCATTTCAAATGACATGGTGGTAGGAAGAACAAGACTTGGCAAGTGAGCCTGGCGAAAGTTGGTCATTTCAAGATGTCTTACGTGGGTCACAAAATGGTAATTAAAGTAGAGAATTTGAAAGAGGGAGAAGGTTCGGGAGGAAAGATGAATTCCTCCTTTCGATAGGTCAAGTTTGATTTACCAGCAGGACTTGAAATTGAGATATCCAACAGGCAGTTGAAAATCTTGGACTGGAGTTGGGGAGAAAAGTCAGGGTTTGGATTTACATTTGAGAGTCATAGAGTTAAAATGATCAGATGAAATTGATCAGAGAAAGAGAACTGAATGAGAACGTGTGAGGTAGGGAACGTTGAGATCAGGCTGGAATCTTGGAGAGTGCCTGCATCCAAAGAATGGGCAGAAACTACACCATGATTAAATAAAGTTCAAATAAAGGGTGGTGATTGATTAAAGTTCAAGTAGGGTCAGTGTCATGGAAACCAAAGGAGAGGGAGACTCAGGAAGAGGCACTCCGTCACCTGTGTGTAGTCCTAGAACTGTGCTATGACACAGCTGGAGTCTTGTTGCTCTTAGTGTGCAGATGAGGAAAATGATCACAAAAAGGATGTAAGGAAGGACTTAAGTCAAACAGTGCATTTTTATTAGAGTCATTAGAATACGTGTTGCTTAACTTCAACCTGAGTTTGTCTTTCTGAAAGATCTTCCAAATGATCAAGTCATGGGAAGAATTTGATCTGGATATTAGTTGCATAGCTGTGTGTAGTTTGTGAAAACCCAGTGAACTTTACATTTACATTTAAGGTGTATCTATTTTTCTGCTCATATGCATCAATAAGAAATTTTTCTTAATCATGGGAAGGAGACTGAAAGAACGTTTTATGGAAGAGGCAAGGTAGTATTTGAGTGTTGCGTTAATATGAACCTCAGTTTTATTATTTTCAATAATAACCTTTTTCAAATAATCTCTTGCGACTGTTTATTATAGATTAGGGGTATAATTTATCTGTACCTGAGATCAATTTCAGCCAGTTTGAATTTGTTACTAATAATCTTAATAAAACTCATCTAGGGGTGCTCAGTCGTTAAGCATCTGCCTTTGGCTCAGGTCATGATCACAGGGTTCTAGGATCGAGCCCCACATCAGGCTCCTTGCTCAGCAGAGAGCCTGCTTCTCCCTCTCCCTCTCCCCCAGCTTGTGTTCTCTCTCTCGCTGTCTATCAAATAAATAAATAAAATCTTTAAGAAAATATAGCATTTAATACCCATGTTAAAGATTTTTACGTCATATATTTACTCTTCATACAAACAAAGAGGTACCCACCTTTTGAAAATGAAAGAACTGAATGCTACATGACCCACCTAAGGTCTTACAGCAAGAGCTTGAATTCTTTTTTTTCCTTTAAAAACATTTTAAATTTAAATTCAATTTAATTAATATGTAGTGTATTATTAGTTTCATTGATGTAATGATTCATCAGTTGCACACAACACACAGTGCTCATTACTTCAAGTGCCCTCCTTAATGCCCATCACCCAGTCACCCCATCCACCCACCCACCTCCCTTCCAGCAACCCTCAGTTTGTTTCCTAGAGTTAAGAGTCTCTTATGGTTTGCCTCCTTCTCTGTTTTTATCTTATTTTATTTTTCCCTCCCTCTCATCCGTTTTGTTTCTTAAATTCCAAATGAGAATGAAATCGTATGGTATTTGTCTCTCTATGACGTATTTTCTAATACACTATAGTTCCACCCACTTTGTTGCGAATGGCAAGATTGCATTCTTTTTGATGGCTGAGTAATAGTGATTCAAATGGGTACGTGCACCCCAATGTTTATAGCAGCAATGTCCACAACAGTCAAAATATGGAAAGAGCCTAGATGTCCATTGACAGAGGAATGGATAAAGAAAAAAAAAAAAAAAAAAAAAAAAAAAGGAGAGCTTGAATTCTGTCCTGTTCTGTGTGATGGCAGTGGTTTTCCTCCATCAAGGTTCAGAACCCAATTCTGACACAGACTAATATCAGTGAAAAACAGCAAAGCGTTGTATATTGTTACTACATGAGGACTGGGAATCATTACGAGAAATAGAATAGATACGTGCTGTTGTTTTCATTCTCAGCCTCCTCTCTCATTTCATCTTGAAACAATACTGTTTTCTTTTGGGGAAGTAGCCATCTGTCATTCTGTTTAGTTCTTGTGAGGTTTCTAATTATCCCCACCCCACTCCTCACCCCAACTCTAGGACTGGGATGTGACATGTGTAGCTTTAACACCTGTCTCCCTAGGGTGTTATATTCTGATGCCAGAAGAGACAATTTCCCTCATTTTGGGAGCCTCACTGGCCGAGATGATGTAAGCCTAAAGTCTCCATAGCCCTGGCCCCTCTTCTCCCTCCCTCCCTTATAAGGAATACATCTGCAGTTGGAGAGAATGAGGCAAAGACATTAAAAACAGGAAACAAGGGGGGCGCCTGGGTGGCTCAGTGGGTTAAAGCCTCTGCTTTTGGCTCCCAGGGTCCCAAGATCGAGTCCCACATTGGGCTCTCTGCTCCGCAGGGAGCCTGCTTCCTCCTCTCTCTCTGCCTGTCTCTCTGCCTACTTGTGATCTCTGTCTGTCAAATAAATAAAGAAAATCTTTAAAAAAAAAGAAATAAGGAAGAGAGGGTTGGGAGGAAGGGGAGAGAGAGACAATTTAAGTCATAAGTTTATTCATATTTTTATGTTTGGGGGGTCATTTTGGTTAGCTTAAATTTTTCTAGGAATTTGTCCATTTTATCTAAATTGACTTACAGCTGTTCAAAATAGCCCCTTCTTATCTTTTTACTGTTTACAGGATTTTCTTTTATTGTTGATGATATTTTTTCCTTTTTTTTTTATGATTAATGCTGCTAAGTGTTTGTCAGTTACAATAGTCTTTTCAAAGAACTACCTTTTGTTATCCCTGTATTTTTTTAAAAAGATTTTATTTATTTATTTGACAGAAAGAGAGAGAGAGAGAGAGAAAGAGAGATCACAAGTGGGCAGAGACAGGCAGAGAGGTGGGGGGGAAGCAGGCTCCCTGCTAAGCAGAAAGCCCGATGCCGGGCTCGATCCCAGAACCCTGAGATCTTAACCCGAGCCAAAGGCAGAGGCTTAACCCCCTGAGCCACCCAGGTGCCCCTGTTATCCCTGTGTTGTGTGTTTGTTTCTGTTATATTAATTCATACTATTTTTTGTTTCATTTAATACTTTCTTTGCATTAAATATGCCCTTTTAAAAATTCTTGATATTGTTTTATCATTGATTTTCAGCCTTTAATATATTTTTAAAGGTTGTAAATTTCTTTCTGAGCACATCTTTTTTTTTTTTTTAAGATTTTATTTATTATTTGACAGAGAGATCACAAGTAGGCAGAGAGGCAGGCAGAGAGAGAGGAAAGGAAGCAGGCTCCCCGCCGAGCAGAGAGCCTGATGTGGGGCTCCATCCCAGAACCCTGGGATCATGACCTGAGCTGAAGGCAGAGGCTTTAATCCACTGAGCCACATAAAACCTTTAAGTATTGAGATGCAGTAATTTATTGTTTTATGTAAATTGTTTCCTAATCCCCCCATAATTACTTCTTTGCTTATGAGTTATCAAAAAAGTATAGTCTATTTTCCAAGCCCATGGTATTTTCTAGTGATATTTTTAGTCACTTCTAACTTAATTCCACTAGGGTCAGAAAATATGCTCTATAATTCCAAAGCTTTGAAATGACATATGGCCCATTATTTGTTTAATTTTGGTAAATTGCATACTTGGATAGGATGTTATTATATAGTTATTGGTTGCAATGTTCTATAAATGTCAACTAGATCAAATTTGTAGTCACATTTTTTGTTATCTTGTGTCTCTTTACTGCTTATTCCTGTTTGCCTGGTGTATTAGCTACGGAGATAAAGATGCTGAAATCTCTTGTCTGTGCTGTGAATTTGTGTGTATCTCCTTTACTTCTGACAGTTTCCTTCTATACGTTTCCAGGCTGTTTATTAACTGCATACAAATTTTTAAACATTTCTCTTCCTTATAGATTGACTCTTTTCTCGTGAAAAGCCATCTTATCTGTAATGGCTCTTTTTGCATACAGTTTACCTTGAGACTGATCTTTGATGTATCAGATATCTTTGACGGATATTTTTATGGTATATGTGTCCTATTTTGACTTTCAACCTTTGTATATTCGGCTATTTAAGGTAGGTCTTTTATAAGCAGCATATGATTGCTCTTTTTTTTTTTAATCCATCCTGAATTTTTTTGTTTTTAATTGAATATTTAGTCCAATTACATTAGATGTTATTATTGATATATTTAGTTTAAAACTATTTATTTTCTAGTTACCTATTCTGTGATATATTTTTCCTATCTTACATTCCTTTAGGTGAATTTGGTATTATTTACTTTACCATTTCTCCTGTATATTAGCTGGTTAGATATACATTCTTTTACGATTATAATATTAGTTACCCTAGTTAATAGAATGCATCCTGGAGATATTGAAGTCTAATAAAAGTCTGATATAAATTACTGTTTTTTACTATTACCAACTCAATGCAAGAGCTAGAATATACTTTAATGCCATTTGCTCACATACTAATTTATATTCTCATGTATTGTCATTTTCTACATATTTAACAGTCCACAAGATATTCTTGGCATAATAGCACAATTATGATTGTTAATACAAGTATTATTGTTTGTTGTATACAATCTCCCTATATGTTGTATAGTCAGTATTCAGTTGGATTTATTTGCATATTCATCATTCCCATTCCTTGTTATTCCTTTTTTCATAGCCAGGCTGCTCATATAATGTTTTTCTTCTTAAGGAACACCCTTTAGTATTTTCTTTAGTGTCTGCTGGGTGCTTTCTGTTTGTATTTGTGTGAAAATATCCGTATTTCATCACTGTATTGAAATACACTTCCAATACTTTTTTTAAAAAAAGATTTTATTTATTTGAGAGAAAGAGCATGAGAGGGCAGAAGGTCAGAGGGAGAAGCAGACCAACTGAGCCACCCAGGCCCCCTCCAGTACGTTTTTCAACCTTTATTATAGTTTAGTAGCTTTTCCCCAGCAGCTCCTGATCCTTTCAAGCTATCTTTCCATTGTCTATCCATTCATCTGTTGATGAACAAGATGTTATATATTTATACACTGGAATATTACTCAGCCATCAAAAATGAAATCTTAATATTTGCAACAATGGGGATGGAACTAGAGGGTCTTACGCTAAACAAAATCAATCAGAGAAAGACAATTATATGATTTTTCTCATACGTGGAATTTAAGAAATAAAACAAGATCATAGGGGCAAGAGAGAAAAATAAAATAAGATGAAATCAGACAGGGAGACAAACTATAAGAGACTCTAACTATAGGAAACAAATAGGAGGGGAGTAGGTAGGGGGATGGGGTAACTGAGGGTCGGACATTAAGGAGAGCACTGGATGTAATGAGCACTGGGTATTATATGTAACTGATGAATCCCTGAACTCTACCTCTGAAATTTATAATACACGATATGTTAATTAATTTTATGTAAATAAATTTTAAAAACGCTATCTTTCCATTGTCTTCTGACTTTGTTATTGCAGCTGAGAAGTCAGCTCTCAGCTCAGTCTAACTGTCCATATTGCCTTCTGCAGATAATATACTTTTGCAGGTAGTACAGTGGATCTAGTAGGTAGATCTAGGCCCCTTGTAGGTTATATACTTTTTATCATAGATCTTATTTTATGGCTTTCTCTTTGATCTTCAGCAATTTTCTTGTAATGTTCCTAGCTATGTTGTTTTCTTTGTGTTGGTTCTTCTTAAGGCTCACAGCGCTTTTTTAAATTAGTAGCTTGCAGTATTTGATCAGTTTTTGAAAATTCTTTTTTTTCTTTTTAAAGATTTTATTTATTTGACAGACAGAGATCACAAGTAGGCAGAGAGGCAGGCAGAGAGAGGGGAGGGGGGAAGCAGGCTCCCCCCTGAGCAGAGAGCCCGATGTGGGGCTCAATCCCAGGACCCTGGGATCATGACCCGAGCCGAAGGCAGAGGCTTAACCCACTGAGCCGCCCAGGCACCCAGTTTTTGAAAATTCTTGATAACCATCTTTTCAGATACTGCCTGTGCCCCTTTTTCTTTCTATTCTCCTACTGAGATTTTAATTACATGTATGTTAATCTTTTTATTGTGCATATCCTACAGATGCTACGTACTCTTCATCTCCTGTCTTTTTTTTTCTCCTTTTTTGGGTCTTAATATTTTCTTTTCACTCATATTCCATTCACTGATTTTTTCCCCCTTAGTTCTATATAATCTGTTACATATGTATCTATAAAGTTCTTAATTCAGTTTTAGAATTTACATTATCTTGGTTCTCATCATTTTTAACTCTGCTGGATTTTATCAACTTATTTATTCCTTTGATCACAGTTATTTTGAGTTGCCTATCAGACAAATACAATAACTGGATTTCTCATGGGTCTTGACGTACTCTCTCTTTCCCCCCACTTGTTATTTGGTTGGATCTTTTTAGTATGCTGATTATTTTTTACTGAGTGTCTTATATAGTAGATGAAAACTTATAAGATATTTTGAGGCTTATATGAATGTTCTTTCTCACCGTAGGAGTTAGATTAACTTGTGGGCATATTGGTGAGCTGCCAATCACCTTAATCCTTTTAGGGGTTGAGCTAACCTAAAGCTTTTCTTAAGTTCTTATGATGGCTGATCTGTTTTCTGTTAACACTCCTAGGCTGAAGTGCCCTGGGGTCCCTAATGATATCCTCTGTCTTTACCCAAGGCTAATCATCCCCGGAAGGCTCTGAACTCAAGTTCTTGTTGCTTTTCCCTGTACAAGTTTTAAATATTTTATTCAATCTCTAAGCCTTTCAGCTGCTGCTTTGGGGTAAACCTCTCAGCTCCCCTTACACTCTTGGCCTCGAAGCTTCTCTTTATCTCCATGACTGATGACTTCATACATATGGTTTTATATTTTTTGTTCATCTTTTATATTTTTTTTATGATTTTCAACAGGAAATTGGTGAGAAGCAATGTGATTTCCATTGTCAGAAGCAGAAGTCTGCTTCATTTTTGAAGAACAAAAACTTTATCTTTGAATGTTTGTTAGATTACGCATTTTCTGAAAGTCACTGGCTTCATTACAATGAAATGATTGACAGTAACCGCTAGAAAGAAACAGTGGTAGGAAACCCCGCTAGTGAATTTTCATGATCCAGGATGTCAGGAGATATCACTGTAGGAGACGTGACCAAACATGGCAGGGGCCAAGCCCTTGTGCTGACAGAGAAGGGTGGAAGAGTGGGTTTGAGACTCAGATCCACAGGACCATCCTACAACACAGCAGGGGATGAATGAGGTTCTGAGGGGAGCTTAGGAGGCCCGTGTTCTTGGATTAGCCATCTCATTATGGGCTTAAAGAGGATGGATTATTTCTCACTTGATATCCTTCTAGCCTCAGTCAGAATTGGCTTAAGAAGTGATAGCTGATATTTTGGTGTTAGATTTGGTTATAAGGAGCGAGGAAGCCATAGAAAAGGAAGAACATATGGTTCCCAGTACAAACATTTGTGTCACGTTTAAATGACATATTTAATACTATCCTAGCAATGTGGCCCATTGTATGTCATTCATTAGAACTTTACTGTTATTATAGTATTTTTTGTATGCAGGTTTTTGAAGGATTCTGAGAGAGGCTATACTTTTGTACCTTACTTTTCTCTGTTGTGTTTAGCGTGAGAGTACCCAAAAAGTAAGTGCTTAAAATATATGTCAAAGATAGATAGATGGATAGGTAGAGAATCTCTAGTGGCTAGATTGATGCTGAAGTCAGCCTCAGGATTTACATGAACTCTTGGTATTTTGGGGTCCTACACTTGTCTTGAGGGAGAGGCAGGAGGAAAGTAAGGAATGACATACAGAAACTCTTCCATTTTCTCCTCTTTCCTACTTTTCTCCTTTCATCTCTTGAGCTCTTACACTTGCCTTGAGGGAGAGGCAAGAGGAAAGTAAGGAATGACGTACAGAAACTCTTCCATTTTCTCCTCTTTCCTACTTTTCTCCTTTCCTCTCTTGAGCTCTCTCCTCATGAGGCACAACAGACTGCCCACCAAGGGGCAGAGCATTCGTTCCATAGGTAAAGATTTATGTTCTGGTCAGTCTATTCAATGCACCCTAAGTTCATCTCTGTCCGTTTGTTAAAACTAAGCCCTGGATGGTTTCTGTTTCTGGGAGGTAGAACAGGCTTGCTTTTCCCTATTCACCCCACTAAGTACAGCTAAAAAGTCTGAACATTATGTGTGAAACATCCCTAGGAAGACTCTGATAGGTGGAGAAAATAAACAGACTGGTTAGGTTCTTTGGGACCTGAGACACAGTCGCGGTGTGCTTTTAAAGTGAAAGAGCTGGCATCCCAGAAATGTCCACAGACACAGACCATACAAAACCAAAACAAAACCCACACCAAACCAAACAGTAAGAAATGCCTCCTCTCTCTAGTCAGGGGACCAGGAAAGGGCAGTCTTGCATGTCAGAAAACTTTTAGACAATAACCTCTCCACCCCAGCCAAATCCCACAGAAAACAACATGGCGCCACCACTACTCATGTCAGTAGAGGCCAAGTGGAAAACCTAAACTTCCACCTTATGAGACTGTTGTAACGAGGTCACCAAATACCTTCACCAGCCTGATGACAGAGAAGGCCAGGTCGGGAGCCTGGATTTATATCACCATTCTGGTTGGTAAGAAAGCATCCCTTCTCACCATAGGAGCAACTTTAACCTACAGATTCAGCAAATGGTCCCAATTTGTCACAAAAATGACCACAGCTGTCCCAACGGAATAGACCATTCGAAAGGCACCGTAACTATTAAGGAACTTAAATTTGAATTCTGTTACACTGAAAAAAAATAAAAAAAAAAAAACCCCAAAACCCAAAAAATTTAAAAATAAATAAATAAATAAAAACTTCCCCAAACAAAATCTCTAGGCCCAGCTGATTTCACAGAGAATTCATCGTAAGGCTTAAAGAAGAATTAACAGCAATTCTGCATATCCTCTTCCAGAAAACAGAGTAAGAAACAATACTTCTTAGTTCATTTATGAAGCTAGTATCATCTTGATGCCCAAACCAGATAAAGACTGTTCAACAACAATAACAGCAACAAACCATAAACCCTGTACTGCATGGGTACAGACGAAAGCATTCTTAATCAGATATTAGCAAACAAAATTCAATAATATATAAAAAATTATACTCAATGATCAAGTGGAGTTTATTCCAAAAATACAAAGCTAGTCATCATATCAATGGATTTAGAAAAAAAAAAGCGTTTTAAAAATTCAATAATTATTTTTATAAAAAGTCTCATAAAAACAACAGAGGGAGATTTTCTCACCTGATAAAAATGTCTACAAGAAACCCCAAACAAAACAAAATAGAGGCGTACAGACTAGGAAGGAAGAAACAAAAGTCCTACTATTTGCAGATGCAATGACTGCATAGAAAATCCTAATGAATCTACAAAACAATTCCTAAAACCAATTAGTGAGTTCAGTTAAGTAACAGGATATCAGACAAACATACAAAAACCTATCATATTTCTCTATCATAGTAACAAACACATGGATATGAAAATTAAAGAGGTAATACCTCTTACAATCATTCGAAATTTTAAAGAAGTAAATATTTAGGTATAAATATAACAAAATGTACAAGACTTGTATGCTGAAAACTACACAGTGCTCTGAAAGAAATCACAGAAAATCTACATAAATGGAGAAAAATACTTCTTTTTTTTCTTACTAAGACGGCAAATTTATTCTCTCATAGTTCTGGAGGCTAGATTCTGAAATCAAGATGTCAGTAGGGTTGATTTCTTTCTGGAGGTTCTGTAGGAGAACCAGCTTCTTGTTCCCTTCTGAGCTTTGTCCTTAATGACAATCCTTGGCATTCTTTGCCTGTAGACTCATTACTCCAATCTGTGCTTCTGTTGTCACATGGCATTCTGAGTGTCTATATCCAAATTTTCTTTATTTTCTTTCTTTTTTTTCTTTTTTAAAAGATTTTATTTATTTCAGAGAGGGAATGAGAGCCAAGCAAGCATAACTGGGGGGAGCAGACTCCCTGCTGAGCAGAGAGCCTGATGCAGGGATATGGGGCTCAATCCCAGGACCCTGGGATCGTGAACTGAACCAAAAGCAGACACTTAACCAACTGAGCCACCCAGGTGTCCCAAATTTTCTTTAGTTTATGAAGGTGCCAGACAAGTCATGATTACATTTGCAGAGACCCTATTTCCTGGGAAGATCATATTTATGGGTTTTAGTGTTAAAATTTCAATGTATCTTTTTGAGGGATACAATTTAACCCATAACAGTATGACTTATTTTTAATTGTACTTTTATGAGTTGAAAGACTCAACATAGTAAAGATATCAAATCTTTCTAAACTGACATACAGATTTAACACAATTCCCAAAAATACTTCCAGCAAGATTTTTATAGGTATAGAGAGAACATTAGTCTAAAACTCATATGGAATTCAAAGGAACTAGAATAGCTAAAAATAATTTGAAAAAGAAGAACAAAGTGGGAGAATCAGTCTACCCGATTTTAAGATTTGGTATATTGCTACATTATCAAGACTGTGTGG
This sequence comes from Enhydra lutris kenyoni, assembly GCF_002288905.1. Classification (NCBI taxonomy): domain Eukaryota; kingdom Metazoa; phylum Chordata; class Mammalia; order Carnivora; family Mustelidae; genus Enhydra; species Enhydra lutris. Next base: position 6,901,592 of record NW_019154108.1, on the reverse strand, counting down.
AGTTAACAGTGGGATACACATATAGATTAATGGAACAGAGTAAAGAATTGGAAATATACCCATAAAATTATGACCAGTTGATTTTTGACAAAGCTTTAAAAACAAGTCAATGAAGAAAAGATGGTCTTTTCAGTAATTAAGACTGGAGCATTTGATGTCCATAGATCCCCCCACCCCTAAAAATGAGAGTCTCAACCAAAGTCTCATAGCTTATACAGAACTCAAGTATACTAACTCCAAATGGGTCACAAACCTTAAATACAAGATGTGAAGGTATAAAATTTTTCTAAGAGTGAGGGAAAAAGCTCCAGTTTCTAGGCCAATGCAAATAAGTGTGAGACTTGATATCAAAAGCATGATTTATAAAAGAAAAAAATCAATAAATTGGACTTCAACACTTTTAAAATTTTGTTCTGTGAAAGGCCCTGCTAAGAGGGTAAAAAGACAAGCTCCAGGCTAGAAAAAAACAATTGCAAACCCCGTATCTGGCAAAGGCCTAGTATCTAGAATATATATACAGAACTTAGAAAACTCAACAGTAAAAAAAAGCAAACAGTACAATTAGAACATCAGCAAAGATTTGAAGAAGCATTTTACCAAAGACACACAGGTGGCAGACAAGTACATGAAAATACGTCCAACGTGATTATCCAGTAGGGAAATATAGATCAAAACTGCAGGGATAGGGGCGCCTGGGTGGTTCAGTGGGTTAAGCCGCTGCCTTCGGCTCAGGTCACGATCTCAGTGTCCTGGGATCGAGCCCCGCATCGGGCTCTCTGCTCAGCAGGGTGCCTGCTTCCCCCTCTCTCTCTGCCTGACTCTCTGCCTACTTGTGATCTCTCTCTCTCTCTCTGTCAAATAAATAAAGTCTTTAAAAAAAAAAAACTGCAGGGATATGTTGCTGCACACCTGTCAGGATGGTAAAATAAAAAAACAGTGGTAACACTAGTGGCTGGTGGGAATGAGGAGGAATGGAAAGACTTGTAGTAGTGTGTGGTAATGTAAAATGGTCTCATCATTTTGGGAAACAGATTTGGCACTTTAAAAAACTAAACACGCAATGAGTGTCCCGCTGGGCATTTCTCCGAGAAACGATACCATAGGTTCACACCAAAACCTAGACCCCGGGAGATGGAGAGGAGAAGGGAGTTGAGGGAAATTGGAAGGGGAGGTGAACCATGAGAGATTATGGACTCTGAAAAACAATCTGAGGGTTTTGAAGGGGCGGGGGGGGGGAGGTTGGGGGAACCAGGTGGTGGGTATTGGAGAGGGCACGGATTGCATGGAGCACTGGGTGTGGTGCAAAAACAATGAATACTGTTATGCTGAAAAAATAAAAAATTAAAAAAAAAGAAATATAAAATAAATACTGTATTTGAAAAATAAATAAATAAATACTGAAGTTGGGGAAAAAAAAAAAAAAACCTAGACACGGATGTCATAGGACCTTTATTCCCAACATTTCCAAATGGGAAACCCTTCCGATGTCCTTCAGCGTGTGGTCGGTTAAGCAGATTGTGGCACACCCGTACCATGGGCTACTACTTGGCAAGGAAATGAAACAGGTGATTGGTTTGGGCAGCAACCCGAATGACCCTTCAGAGAAGGGTCGCTCCATGAAGACAGACCGACGAAGAAGTGACACGCTACGTGATTGCATTTACGTAACATTCTTGAAATGCCCACACTAGAGAGATGGAGAATAGATTGGTGGTTGCCAGGAGCTCAGGAGGGCGTGTGGTGAGAGGGGAAGGGAGTGTGACTGTAACAGAGCCACAGGAGGAGTATGGTGGGATGGAAACGATGGAAATGCTCTGTGGCTTCACGGGATCGATGTTAATATCCTGATGGTCCTATAGTTTTGCAGATGTTCCCATTGGGGGAAACTGGAGTAAAGGGTGTGTGGTATCATTTCTTACAGCTGCATATGAATCTATGATTATCTCAAAAATAATCCTGATTAATCCATAATAATTGGATGAATTGTTAAGAGGAAAAACTGAAACCCACGAATACATTGGAGACAACCACTTGCTGACTGATTTCCTTAATCTTACCTGATTTCTACCTCATCATGGCCCATTTCTTTTTCTCGGGTGTGTTATCTCAGCCTTCTCAGCTGGGCTATGGGCCACCTCAGCACAAGGCATGTCTTTTGTTGGCCTTTTGTCAGTATTCTCCGCAGCACCTAACATAATGGAAGTGGGCCTCAACTGGGGTGCCTGGGTGGCTCAATGGATTAAGCCTCTGCCTTCAGCTCAAGTCATGGTCTCAGGGTCCTGGGATCGAGCCCCACATCAAGGCTCTCTGCTTAGCAGGGAGCCTGCTTTCCCCTCTCTCTCTGCCTGCCTGTCTGCCTTCTTGTGATCTCTCTGTCAAATAAATAAATAAAATCTTTAAAAAAAAAAAAAAAAGAAAAGAAGTGGGCCTCAATTAATGTTTTCGGCAGTTGGATAAAAAACCAAAATAGAGGGCATTGTCACAACAACCCTGTTACCTCATTGAGTTAGAAATGTAAAATTAATTAACTTTGATAGTCTAAAGGATCATTAAAAAAAGGAATGTAAAATTAAGAACAATAGGGTATTTCTTTTATTTCTTCACTGTGGGGAAAAATGTAAGAGATAGATAAGGATGAAATGTGTAGAGCAGGTGCATTTTGTGGGTTTTCTTGACAGTTTGAATTTCCACTGAATTTCTAAATATTCGAAGTATTTTTGTGTTTCTTCATATAATTTAAAACCATTTATTTGAGGGATTATAATAGGAAGGGATTCTTACTCTTTCTAAGTAAGTAACTGACTTTTGAGGGGGATTAATTTACTACTTAGGGTCACAAAGCGGTGTTGTCACAGAACCGTGATGTCAGTCAATACCAGTCCTAGGACTTTTTTCTGTTTCCCAAGACTGCCACTAAGATGATTCTTACTGCTTCTGTTGCTGATTTATATTTATACTCTTAAACATAGTTTCTTTGTAAAATTTTTGAAGAGGATTAATAAAACCATGACCATAAAATTCCTTAAATAAAACTTCCATGCATTGAAAGCTGAAAATCCTATTTTTATTATTACTATAATACTTTGCTATAAAAATATCCTTATTATTGATGTTAACTTTTCCTTCCTATACATATTTCATGTTTATTAAATACTTTTTTTTCTGAAAGCCTACTCAACTATTTAAAAAGTAGACTGAATATATCTATAATTAGCATATTCACTTGTGAAAAACATTCTGTGTGATTATTTAGGTCTGCTAGTGTTTTTGTAAGAAATGAAAGGGCTAGAATGGAAGTCTGGTAAAAGTCCAGCTCTACTTTATCCTCAGATAATGTTGTAATGCAGTCAATGTGGTAGATTTTGATAGTTCATACCCTGGTGAGGATAAGGAATCTTTGTGTAGGCTCTTTTCCTCATTTCTCTGCTCTTGGGCAAATACCTAAAAGTAGGATCGCTGTACCATATAGGTAGTCATGAAGAACTCTTTAAGGAAGTGACACACTGTCTTCCAAAGTGTCTCTATAGTTTTCATTCTTGCCAGCAAAAAACATAAATTACAATTTCTGCACATTCTCTTTAACATTTGCTATTGCTATTGTTTTGATTACAGACATTCTAGTGTGTGGACAGTAGTACCTCCTTGTACTTCAACTATGTCTCCCGCATGACTGGTGTTGTTAAACCTCCTTTCACAAAGATTCCATGTGAATATTCGTAGCACTGTTATTTATGGGAGCCAAAATTTGGAAAGAACTTGAGTGTCCATTTGCTGGTCATGGATCAACAAAATGTGGTATATTTTTTTTAAGTTTTATTTATTTATTTTTTTGTGTGAGAGAGAGAATGCCCAGGTGGGTAGGAGGAGCAGAGGGAGAAGCAGACTCCCCACCAGGCAGGGAGCCTGATGTCAGACTGTCCCAGGACCCCAGGATCATAACCTGAGCCACAGGCAGATGCTTAATCCACTGAACCACCCAGGTGCCCCAAAATGTGGTACATTGATCAATAGTACTACTTGAAAACAAAAAAAGAAAAATGAGACAGTCTACTGATACGTTACAACACGGGTGAACTCAGAAAAATTATACAAAATGAAAGGAGAATATATATTTTATGATTTAATTTGTATGAATCTAGAAAAAGCAAACATTAGACACAGAAAACACATTAGCACACAGTGCTAGTTGCCTAGCACTGGATGGGGAGTGGTGATGGGTTGCAAACAAATACAGGCAAATCTCGTGGGATGGAGGAAATGCTATAAAACTGAATCATGGTGATGGTCGCACACTATAGATTTCCCTAAAACAATTGAATTGTATACCTATGTGGGATGAATTTTAAGTTCACTTCAATAATGCTTAAATTAAAAACAGTATGTACTCAGGCACCTGGGTGGCTCAGTCTGTTAAGCTTCTGACTCTTGATTTTCGGCTCAGGACATGATCTCAGGGTCGCTGAGGGTAGAGCCTGCTTAAGGTTCTCTCTCCCTCTGCCCCTGCCCCCTTCAAAAAAATAACAAATAAAAACTTAGAAAATATGCTGACTTTTTTTTAATTTAGCAATTTTTAATGAGAGTCTGTCCAAAATGCATGTGGTTATTTTTTTTTTTTAAAGATTTTATTTAATTATTTGAGAGAGAGCATGAGAGGAGAGAGGTCAGTGGGAGAAGCAGACTCCCTGCTGAGCAGGGAGCCCGATGTGGGACTCGATCCTGGGACTCCAGAATCATGACCCGAGCTGAAGGCAGTTGCCTAACCAACTGAGCCACCCAGGCGCCCCGCATGTGGTTATTTTTACACTTTTATTTAACTTACAACTGCCTTTGGAAACTGACCTTTGCAGAGATTCAACAGCACTGTTTTGTTGAAACTCAAAACAACAGACAAATCACAAAACATGCATTAAGGTCACAGAGATTGTTTTATTCATCTTTTTTTTTTTTTCCTGAATGATAAAATTTACTGTTTTGCATTACAGTTCTGTGAGTTTGCTCAAATGTGTATAGTGATAGAACCACAACCACAAGCAAGATAGAGAACGGTTCTATCACCCCAGTAAATTCCCTCATACTCTGCTGTTATTGTCAGTACTTTTCACGGCTCCCTGGAAATCTTTTTTCTGTTTTCTGTCCCTATAATTTTGCCTTTCCTAGAATGTTTTATAGGTGGAATTACATATTATAAAGTCTTTTGAGTCTAGCTTCTTGTACTTAGTATAACATATTTGAATTTTGTTCAGGTGTTCATGTATTAGTAGTCTCTCCATTTTTTTGCTGAGTCATACTCTGTTCTGTGGATGTACCATTGTTGATGAAGAGTCTTTGGGTTGTTTCTAGGTTTTTGAAATTATGAATAAATCCTGTATAAACTTCCAGGAACAGGTATTTGGGTGAGCATGAGTTTTTTGACTAGGTGGGAATGATTTAATATCTAGTTCTTAACATTTTTTGTACATGTGTGGCTGGTGGGAGACTTTTTTTTTTTTATTATATTCATTTAGCTGACATGTAGTACATCATTTGTTTTTGATTTAGTGTTTAACAATTCATTAGTTGCATATAACACCCAGTGCCCGTCACCACACATGCCCTCCTTAATACCCATCACCCAGCTACCCGATCCCCTCTCCTCCCTCCCTTCTGTAACTCTCAGTTTGTTTTCCAGAGTCCAGAGTCTCTCATGGTTTGTCTCCCTTTCTGATTTCTTCCCATTCGGTTTTCCCTCCCTTCTCACTATTCCTTATGTACCATGTATGAGGGAATCATAGGATAATGATCTTTCTCTGCTTGACTCAGCATAACCCCTCCAGTTCCATCCATGTCGATGTAAAATGGTGGGTGTTCATCCTTTCTGATGGCTGCGTAATATTACATTCGTTTATTATCCTTTCAAGATTTGTAAGGTCTAAGTGATGGTCCCTCCCCCCAACCCCCAATACTGGTGATTTATTTCTTGTTTTTCTCTTGATCAAACTGACAAGACAGTTTGTCGATTTTACTGATTTTTTTTTTTTTTTTAAAGAACAAGACTTTGATTTTATCTATTGGTTTTCTGCTTTTGAGTCCATTGATTTGTCCTCTTAACAAATTCCTTCCTTCTCTTTATTTTGGGCTTAATTTGCTCTTCTTTTCCCAGCTTTTAAGATAGAAACCTAGATTTTTTTTTCTTAATTTAAGTGTTAAATGATATGGATTTTCCCCTAAGCAATGTCGTGGTTCTATCCCACAATATTTAATATGTTTGGTTTTCATTTTCATTCAATTCAAAATATTTTCTAGGTTTCCTTCTGACTTTCATTGTTGTTGGTTCGTGGTCATTAAGAAGCATGTTTATAAATGTCAAAACATCGGGAGGGCAGATTTTCCAGCTATCTTTTTGTTACTGGTTTCTAGTTTAATTTTATTATGGTTAGAGAATTTGTATGATTGTAATTTTTATGATTTCTTAATATTTGTTTTATGTCCAGAATATGGTACCGCTTTGTAATACCCCAAATGCACTTGGGAAGAGTGCGGGCTCCTCTGTTGTCCTAGAGATGTCGTTTTTGTCAGGTTGGTTGGTACCAATGATCGAGTCTTCTGTATTCTTACTTATTTATTATGTTGAAATCTCCCAAGCATAACTGTGGATTTTTAAATGTCTTCTTTCAGTTCCATTAGTTTTTGCTTCATGGATTTTGAAGCTCTGTTTTTCAGTGATCATAGAGATTTCATATTAAAATTATTTAATTCATATTAAAATAGGGAATCCTACAGACAAGGAGAAACAATTGTCTATTGATTCCTCTTTAAGAAGTTACTTTAAGGTGCACCTGGAGTGGCTCAGATGGTTAGACATCTGCCTTTGGCTCAGGTCATGGTCTCCGAGTCCTGGCATCAGGCCCCATATAGGGCTCCCAGCTCAGCAGGGAGTCTGCATCTCCCTCTCCCTCTGCCTCTGCCCCTTCTTGTGCTCTCTCTGTCTTTCTCAAATGAATAAATAAATGTATGAAAAAAAAGGAAGTTACTTTAAAACTTAGCTTCATGTGTAGAGGCAGCTGGTTGGCTAGGTTGGTTAAGCAGCCAACTTTTGGTTTGGCTCAATCATGATCTCAGGTCCTGGGATTGAGCCCCCTACTGGGCTCCAAGCTCAGTGGGAAGTCTGCTTGTGGTTTCTATCTCTCCCTCTGCCCCTCCCCCTGCTGGTGCTCGAGCACTCTAGCTCTTGCGCTCTCAAATCAATCTTTAAAAAATTATCTTTGGGGCACCTGGGTGGCTCAGTGGGTTAAAGCCTCTGCCTTCGGCTCAGGTCATGATCCCAGGGTCCTGGGATCGAGCCCCGTATCGGGCTCTCTGCTTGGCAGAGCCTGCTTCCTCCTCTCTCTCTGCCTGCCTCTCTGCCTACTTGTGATTTCTCTCTGTCAAATAAATAAATAAAATCTTTTTAAAAAATTATCTTCATGCATAGACCATGTAGGCACAGTTTCTTTTGTTCTATCCTTTAGATTGACTTGGTGGTTATCAGACTTGAAAGATAAAAAAACAACAAGATTTTAGACTCAAATCCCTGTGTACTTCATGGAGGATTTCAGGATCTATATACAAGGATACATTCTACTCTGTTGACTTATTTCTCATGCACTTACTTTAGAACCCAACCTCCTATAAAAATGTACCTGGACAATTTTTTTTCTTTCTCCTTTATTATACTTGGAAATATCCAAATTATAGGTTACTTTCTCAGCCAAATTTCTGTGAACTCCTTTTTCCCCTGGTGGATTAATCTGGGCTTCCATATCTCTTCAATCATATCCCTATCATGGCATCTGAAATCCTATTATTTTTGATCTATCTATGAACTTCCTTCCAAGAATAACTTAACCATCTGTTTCTCCATTGCTTGTCATAGCAACCTGACATGTGGTTATGTGTTTAAGAATTGTTTCTAAACAAATGGATGGATACATTTATGTCATTTTCTTTTATCTTCAACAGAGTGGCTAATTTATGTTTTCTTGGCTGTTGACCTCAATAATTATGGAGTCATGAGCTTTAGCAGAATATTTTACTCAATATATTTTTTTGCTATTTAATTCATGAGAGCTGTTTATAATCTCTGAGTGCACAAATTATCTAGCCAGTTACTTGGTGACATCCGTTATTTCTTCCCTTTTCCCTTTTCTCTGTTGATTGGATGGAGAGTTGCATGGAGGTGTCTTAGCCATACTTGTAGTCAGTGCCGATGGGCAGCTCCTCACTCCCACCATCCTTTGCTCTGTCCACCTGCTTTTACAAAGCAACACTACCACTTCTTCTAGCTACTGCTATCTCTTCCCTGAATGATGTCACGAATGTGCTTTGGTTTGAAGTTGCCTATGGGATGTTAAGTTCTTTGATGTCCTTTATATGTGAAGACCATACAGACGTAGAAAGAACCCTCCTCTTTCATTAATGTTCCATTTTTCCACATGGTTTGCATGTAGTTCTCTGATATATTTCCATGTTTTTCTACATATAATCTCTCCTTCCCACTCCCTGGTAAAATTCAGACAGGAGGGGTGCCTGGGTGGCCCAATTGGTTAAGCGTCTGCCTTTGGCACAGGTCATGATCCCAGGGTTCTGGGATTGAGTCCTGCGTTGGGCACCCTTCTCAGTGGGGAATCTGCTTCTCCCTCTTCCTCTGCTTGCCACTCCTCTGCTCGTGCTCTCTCTCTCTGTCTCTCTCTCTGACAAAATCTTAAAAATAAATAAAATTCAGACAGGTATATACCAGAAAACTAGACTGGAGGACAGCTTTAAACTCATAGAATCAGTCCTCTTCTCGCTCTTCTCGACAGGTTAGCTTTGTGCTTGACCCAGGTTGAGTCCTTCCTCGAGAGTGATTTTCCCTGCCAGGAGACTTTTCAGTACCCTGTGTAGACAGACTGTCTGCAGGCCTGACTCACCTGTCTTCCCCACAGACTGAGATGGCTCAATTCCAGGCATCTTCACAGCTGTGACAAAGGAAGCGTGGTTCATTGTACTTTGGGTATCTACACGACATATTTAGTTATTGCAAGAGGATGGGCTGGACCAGAAAGCTCCTAGTCTGTCCACTGAGATGGAGTGAAGGTGGCTGGGCCGAGCCTTTTGCAGGTGCCGATAGTAGAAACCAACCACGATAGACAGTACACACTCAAATCACCCTGCAGTCATTGATGGTGTAATAGGCACATGTGTGAAGTCCAAGGACTGGGAAGCCATTGCATGGTTCACTTATATGTCCAAGTGGGAAGGCAAGTGGTCTTTGGGTGCTCTCTACTAAAGAGAAGGGTGTGGCCAGCAGATTCACTTCTGAGTCTGGGCTTCAGATTTTAGCTAAGGGACCAGCCTGGTACTAGCAGAGGATTACCAAAATGAAAGCAAATGAATGGGGACCAGAGCATGTATGCCTACCCTTAGCTGTTCCTTTTCTCGAGAGACATTAAAAGGAACCGAAATGGGCCAGGTGCTGTGTTACAAAGAAGCTCATTTAGAAGACCTGGCAAAGTAAGGCTGGAGAATGGAATGCAAACTCAATTTCCAGAGCAGAGAAACCACACCAGAGTCAGGAGAGCAACCAACGTAGCTCTGTGCTGATACCTTGGAAGTGTGAGCTGTCGTCTAGAAAGCTTTCCCATCCATACTAACAGGGAGGGAGCCCCTGTTATACACTGGGAGTTGTGTGTGTGTTAAATGTCCTATATGCATCATTTTATTCAATTCTCTCAACTGCCTGGTGAGATGTGTACTGTTTCCATTTTTAGAGTTGAAGAAACTGATCATCAGTCATACCTGTGACCAATGGAGGATGATTTATTGTTCTTCAGATTCCTGTGGGGCTTGCTTAGCTTTTTATGACAAAATGGACCAGGCCAGAAAGGTCCGGGTCCTGTGTGCTGACATGGAACAGGCGAGAGATGACGGAGTCGAGCCTGTCGTACGGGCTGGTGACGGGGTAACGAAGTGCCTTGGTCAACGTCCCAAAATTAGGTGACTAGAGGAGAGGGAAAGTCTCCAGCCCTGCTTTTCTTACCTCACAATGCCCTTGACTGTGTGGCTGTGACGTGTAAATCCTTGCTGGTCTGCTAAGACATGGGGCACCGTGTCCCCACTGGACATTCTCCATGCAGCAGTCTTTCAGAATTCTTATGCTTCCTGGCATCCTTCTTCTGTGTTCTCCCATAACGTCTCTTCGCTGTAGTATGGTTTCTTCTAGCAGTTCTGTGTTTTCATTCCAATCAGCAGCTCTGGCTCTTCTGGAGGCTAAGAAATAAGATCATGGTAATAGCTGGTATTTTTTGAATAAGGGCTAACCTGGCAGGTTCTGTGCTAAGTCTTCTACATGTTTTATCTCATTTAATTCTTTTTTTTTTAAACAAAATATACCAAGTTATTTATTTATTTATATTCTGTTCAGTTAGCCAACATATAACACATCATTCGTTTCTGATGTGTTCCGTGATTCATCAGTTGCGTTTTTTTTTTTTTTTTAAGATTTTATTTACTTTGACAGACAGAGATCACAGGTAGGCAGAGAGGCAGGCAGAGAGAGGAAGGGAAGCAGGCTCCCTGCTGAGCAGAGAGCCCGATGCGGGGCTCGATCCCAGGACCCCGGGATCATGACCTGAGCCAAAGGCAGAGGCTTTAACCCACTGAGCCACCCAGGCGCCGCTCATCAGTTGCGTTTAACGCCAAGTGCCCATTACCACCCGTGCCCTCCTTAATGCTCATCACCCAGTCACCATGCCCTCCCCAACCCCCTCCCTTCTGTAACCCTCAGTTTGGTTTCTGGTGTCCAATCTTTCATGGTTACTCTATGGTAGGGGTACTAGTCTCTGTTTCACACAGACTTTAGTTTGTGTACATACATCCAAAGCCTCCCTCAGGATTTACATTCTCCACCAGCGGGTACCTCTGTTACAGTCGGTGAACATCCATTGACCTGTCCCTGTCACCCGAAGTCTATAGTTTCCATTAGGGTTTACATTCTGTGGATTTAAACAAATGTATAATGACTTTTCTCCACAATTACAGCATCATGTGGAATAGTTCCACTGCCCTAAAAAAATCTCCTGTGCTCTGCCTATTCATTTCTCTCCCACTAACCTGTGGAAACCACTTAGCTTTCTACTGTCTTCAGAGTTTCACCTCCTCTGGAATGTGACATGGTTAGAATCACACACTATGTAACCTTCCCAGATTGGGGGCTCTCAGTGATATTCATTTCAGTTTATGGAGGTACTATTCTTCCCAATTTACAGATGAAGAAAGTAGAGTCTGTAAAAGCTGAACGACTTGCTTGGGATTACACAAAAATCGAGTGGCAGATGTTTCTGACTTCAGAGCTGGAGGGCGCTGCTGACTCCCTGTGTCCCCCTCGGAATGATCCTGGAAAGGATTCATGTTCAGTTGGTAGCAGAGTCAGGAGCTTTAACTTCAAACCCATTCTCCTTCTCAGATGAGGTGTTCCTATAATAGAAGAGGGATTATAGAGCTAGAAATCTTTTTCCCTGCTTAGAAACATTGCACCACACCCAAGCTCTTCTCTGTGGAGGTCTGTTTGCGGTGTTGCATTTCCTCGTGGTTGCCATGCAACAAGAAATGGGTATTGAGGAGGATTTCTCATAGATGATGCTCTGGAACTAATTGTTATTTAAAGGGAGAACAAAACATGTATACACACTTCATGTTACTGTCTTTATTTTTCACTTTCTGTATTTACCAAAAATTTTACTAAAGATCTTATCCACCTTATATGTGAACCATAGTGATTGGGGGGGATGACTGTGAATTATGTGTGACCTCATAACGTTTATTATTTCCCATTTTTATCGTAATGTTGGATTATTATTTAACATCTCATATAATGAAAGGCATCTCCTCAACTAGATGTTAGGACCCCTGAAGGTCAGGAAATGTATCTGCGTATCTTATGTTTCTTTATAGCCCTCATGGTGCCCATCACAGTGTATCATGTGAGTACAATGTAATATGTTTGCTAGTTAACCTATCACTAAAACTGAATTGTACTAATAACATACCATATAAAGAAGGAACTCTTGGCAGCTTAATTCTTCTGAGTCATCAGACTGTGATGTCCTATTTTTCTGGAGTTTGGAGGAGACTTGGAGTACTATGCCTTTTAGATAGAATATAAAGCGCTAGAATTTCTTTCAGTAATTACTGTGTTGAGGGAAACTCTGGGTCACACGCTGTCCATATGAATCTGTGTGGTAATGAATTGTGTGTTTGTGCAGATTTAATCCATGGTGAGATTATCAATAATGAAAGGCCCTTGTATCTAGAATGGGATTTGCCTGTCTACAAGACTGTGCTTCCTTGTGGCTGCCTTGTCCTAGAATGTCAAATGGGGGCGCTCAATAGCCCTATACTTGCCCGTATTTGGTGCTGCCATGACTCATAACATTGACTGAGGATACATCACCTCATCAACCAGAGTTTTTGAGAATCTACAAAGCCCTAGACATGTGTTAAATTCTAAGACTGTGTCTGTGAACAGATCAGACATGTTCCCACCCTCACAGAGCTTATGGCTCAGTGGAAATGTAGCCAGGGAAGCCGTGTGCTGGGAGGCAATTAGCATGTGTCTTCAGACTGAGCTACCGTGGAGCATGCACCTTTAGTGAGCCCTGACGAGATAGAAGTTGTGTGGGCGCATATCAGTCTTACACCAGGAAATATAACCGTTGCACAAGTCATGGTCAAAATGGTGATGAATAAAAAGTTTACTTCTGGGGCATCTCGCTGGCTTAGTCGGTTAAGAGTCTGACTCTTGAGTTCAGCTCAGGTCATGATTTAAGGGCAGTGAGATCGAGCGCCATGTTGGGTTCCGCGCTCAGCTCACAATCTGCTTGTCCCTCTCCTTCATCCCACTTGCGTTCTCTCTCTCTCTCTCTCAAATAAATAAATAAAATCTTTTTTAAAAAGTCTATTGCTGTGATTCCAAACATCTGGTGAGAATACACGGCGTTGTTCCCACCTCAGGACCATTGCACGTGCTCTTCCCTCTGTACCAGATGCCCTTGCCAGGCCCTTTGTGTGCTGACTCCTTACCACTCCAGACTGACGTGTTGCCTCCTCAGACAGGCCGTCCGTGGTCAGCTCTGGGAGTAGGCTTCCTCTCAGTCACTTTTTGACAGGATCTGATGTTCTTTCTTTCACAGACCCTTTCATTTTCTCTTCCCTGATGGTTACAGGCATCTTTCTCCCTTCACTAGAATGTAAGCTCCTTGAGAGGATGCGCTTGTCCGTATTGCCCTCTGCTGTTTTGTCCTAGTCAGAGTGTGTCGATCATTTGGCTCCATGCCTCAGTTTGATGAGTCAGTGACCTGTGGGGTTTACTTGTCACCATTTTAGAACGGGAAAGGTAGAGATGCATAGAGTTTTTTCCACTGGAGAGTGCCTCCTGTCCAATCTCAGTATTTCTCAGAGGAGGGAAATGGCACAGGAGGCTACCAGAGGAGCCTGCTATCACAGGACTTCACTCTCCTGAGTTTCCCTCAGGTCATACAGCTTCAGAGTTGAGACTGTTTTCCTCATAAAATTGATCGTAGAGTTGGTCATATCCTTGGCACACTCTATCCTGCAATGGGGAGACTGTGGAGTATGTGAGTTTTGACTACCCGACGTGCAGCCCCTTTGTGTCTTTTTGTAAACTACAAGCCTCAATCCCCTGTTCCCTGCCCCATTGGTTGAGCATAAATCTCATGTACTCCTCCTGAGTTTAGAGCCCTCAGCCAATTAGAAACATTGATCTGACTCTTCTAGGTCATTAATGTTGGTCCAGATATGGGGGAGGGTGAAATGAGCCCTCGAAAGATACTGACTCAGAGATAACTAAGCATTCTTTTCCTCTATCCTTGGAAACAGGTAATGAGCTTGGAAACAGGTAATCAAACTAAAATCCCAAGTTTTATAACAGTACTCTGGGTAGGTTTAGTCTTTCCAAAGCTCTCCTCCTGAATAGATAACCCATTTCAAGGCTTTCTGTAGCTTATATATCTTATCTTAGGAAAATATTCAAGTCTGCCTGAGTTCAGCAGGTGACCCCTTCACAGCCCTATCCACATATCTTCAAAGGACGGTGGGATAACAAATGGAGCTGGGGTCAGGCTGCCTGGTGTTCCTGGGCCAGAGTCAAAGGTCCAGTTGTAAAACGGTAATAGTGATGGTTCTTGCCTTATACTGGTAGTACATATTTTATAGCACAGACTAAATAAGATAATTACATGTAAATCACTTAAGATAATTCCTGGTGAAGGATTGCTGTTCTTTTTTTTTTTTTTTTTAGGTGCGTTTATTTATTTTTGCAAGAGAAAGAGAGAGAGAAAGAGCAAGCGTGTATACATGAGATGGGGGAGGGGCAGAGAAAGAAGCAGGACCCCCATGACTTGGGGGCCCTGTGTGGGACTCGATCCCAGGACCCTGGGCTCATGACCTGAGCTGAAGGCAGACGATTAACTGACTCAGCCACCCAGGCACCCAAAGATTGCTGTTCTTCAAATGTTAGTTGTTTTTATGTATCCACTATGCCTCCTAGCTAAATGGGTCACTAAAAGGGACACATAAAAATCCCTGTTTCAATGGCTTGTTTATGGCTGTTCTTCTCCCCTGCAGGGCCCTCTTTCTCATCCTCCCCGACTATCACCCCCTCACTAAATAAAATTCAGCCATTCTTAAGCATCTGATCTTTTCATGTTTAAATTTACCAACAGCTTACGCCTCTCTGCCTCCTCTGTCATGGATTCCTGCCACCGCATGGCTTGGCACACTCCTGTCTCTGAATTTTCACATTTCCCTACTGCCCTCTTGCCGTACTTACCACCCTCTGCTGGCATGTTGCCACTGGGGCAGCGTCCACTTTTCTTCTCAGACGGCAAGCACGTTGAGGTCTGTGAAAACTCACTCATCTTGAGCCAAAGCCGGTCTTCTCTCTGGAGAGGACTCTTCCACACGTGTGGCGTCTGGAAGGCCACCCAAGGGGCAGTGAGTGAGGAATCCGACACTCACTCAGCTAGATGAGTCCCCACCGCACTGGTGATGGTCAGAGTGTCTCTGCTGTGGCACCTAACTAGTCTCCCTCTCCTTTCTTCTACTGTTTGCTTGCAGTGATGGTATCAAGATGCTAGAGCATCTTGCAAGCCACTAATGTGTAACAGGAGACGAGAATGCCTTCTCTCACGGTCTGCCTTCTGATATTTTCTGTAAATTAGAGTCCAGAAACACATAGGAAACATGGTGCCTTTCAAATATACTGAAAATTTGTTCTTCACTGTCCATGGAACCACCCGATAGGACCGGTCTTCCTGTTGACCGGAAAGCTGTGAAGGAGAAGGAAGGAGTTGCCCTTGTGTAACGACCTTTTCGCTTACTTTGTGAAAAGAGTTCAAGACTGCGATAATGTTCTAGCTTCGGTCCACCACCACCTAGCTGTTTTCCTGATGTGTAAAATGGGAATTAGTGATAGCCCCACCTAACGGTGCTTTATGGATTAATTAAAATACTTCATACAAAGCTCTTGGCCCAGTGGTAACGAGGGTGGTTGAGTTGAGATCTCAGAAACAGAAGCGTCCCTTGGGTGTGCTATGCCGTGCCTTACATTCTCATCAGCACTGATGGCTCATTCTGATTCTGTGGCTTTGAACAAATTGGTGTCTTACCTGGTATTGGGAATAAAAGAAACGTTGGCCACTTTGCAAAGTAAATTTGGGCAAAACAAAGGTTCACTATCCTATAGTGGCCTCTTGCTTTCTCACTCTGATTGTAACACATAGAAACTGCTTTTCTGGAATATGGCTAAAGCCAGGAGATACTTCCATGTCAGATTTTCAATTTTCCCAACATGGTTCCTGGAGGAATGCCCAAGCTCACCATTTTGTTTTTTGTTTTTTGTTTTTTTTTTTTCTAGAACTTGGATACCATCTTTTTAATTTCTTAGGATCACTACAAATGGTGGGCAAGTCCTTCATGGAGTCATGGAAAAGGGTTGAAAAAATATTTTTAAAAGTTTATATTTTTTCTTTGGTTTTCCTTCAGTGGAGCAAGTGCTGGAATTCCTATCGCATGTGAAGTTGGTGCCTTTGGGAATAATTTGTCCCTTACAGAGTCAGACTCTCTGTATACTGTGGGCATTGGGTTATAACTGACTCAGAAACATGAGCAGTATTTTCTAACTCGTCGTTGCTCTAGGATAAATATGAGTAGGTGTTGTGGCTGAGTGTGTTCTGGAAGGATGGGAACGTGGTCCCCTGTGGCCCAGGACTGTAAATGGGGATTCTCCAGCTTGGCTGGTGGAAGAGCAGGGACAGGGGTGGGGGGGAGTGGGAGACAAAAATCATGCAATTTCAAATTACCATTAAATAACTAACTTAAAGACAAATACCCACTTTTCTCTCCCTGACTAATCAACCACACTTCCTGTATGCTCTGAGGTAAAAACTGCTGGCTATCAAATTTCTCAGACATATTTCTATACATTATGATACTCGATATTCATAGCAACCCTGTAATGTAGGTGAGGCAGGCTTCGTTATTTATTTGTACAGAAAAAGAAAGGAAGAGTCAGGTGATGAAAGTATCAAAATTCACTGAAGAAGTGAGCTACGGGAGAGGCCCGAGTATAGTCTACACCGCGGTTCAAATCCTGGATCTGCCCTGTAGGATGGTGGTTTTTGCCAAGGGATATAAAACCTCAGCTTATTAATCTGAAAAATGAAGGTATTAATAGTCTTCAAGTATGCTTTATTATAAGGAATATAATTTGGAAGCTAAATTTAATATACCAGGTGGTCTAATAATCTCCAAAGGAAAAAAATTACAATGGCCTATTTATGCCTCCCTTTCTAGGACCACATAGTAATCCCAAGCAAATTCCTGGGCTCCATTTTATTGCAATAATTTGACAGAAAGAAGTTCTGGTTGTTACATTCCTTTTTTTTTTTTTTCTTTTTAAAGATTTTATTTATTTATTTGAGAGAGAGAGAGTGAGAGAGAGAGCATGAGACGGGAGAGGGTCAGAGGGAGAAGCAGACAACTCGCTGAGAAGGGAGCCGATGCAGGACTTGATCCCAGGGCTCCAGGATCATGACCTGAGCCAAAGGCAGTCGCTTAACCAGCTGAGCCACCCAGGCGCCCCGTAACATGTATTCTTAAAATTGCCTCCCTTTTGTGTTCTTTAAGAGAGTATTGTGAATTCTGGAAAAACAAAACAATAACAACAAGAAATAATAGCACAGTTACTGGTAAATAACTCTACTGTTTCTTGCATTCTCTCTGAACTTTGGAAAATAAAATTTCCTTCTCTGCTAATTTTGTTCTTACCCATTTGACAGAAACAGATGACTCATTTCTCAAGGTTTGAAAATGGCAATGATAAAAGTTTTCATAGTCATCAGTAAATTAGCTAACATCAAAATCAAGGCTGAGTTCAGACACATAAGCAGATTTGCTGTGTCCTTGGGTTGTCAGTTCAAAACCTGGCTAATTCTATCTAATGTGAATCCAACTTGCTGTGCATATATCATTAAACTATGGGTAGTACCTTATTTTTAGTCAGTTAAAAAAAAGACACAGATATCAATAACCGTATCCTGTTCTTGGCCCTCCTCTTCTCATCAAGTATTGGATTTTAAGATACTATTTTTTCTGTGAGTGACCGCCATTATTTAAAATCTGAAAATGATACATCTTTTTATTTTACCATTTTAATTTTTCTATTTTGCCTTCTCCTACCATGGTCAGTGTATTCATTCATTCAAAAGCATAATCAGCCATGTCAGAAAAGACCTTGGACTCTAGGTTGCCACATAAGCTGTGCCCTTCTTTTGAATTAATAACTTGACAGAATCAGAAAACAGAAGATAAACCCAGCACAGAGGCAATTCTGTGATCAGTGGGGACAGTGGAAAAACAGCTTCTAGGGCAGCGGAGTCCTGGTGGAGAAACCTTAGTTTGCTAAGGGCCCTTCTGAAATAAGCTCAGTAAGCTCTCCACGCCACAATATTTTACTTGTTAAATATACTTTTTACTGGGTTGGCAAGTGGGATATTTCAAGAAGACCACATACACGAAATCTCTACAATTTTTTAAAAAATATTTTATTTATTTATTAGACAAAGGGAGAGGGAACACAAGCAGGGGAGCAGGAGAGGGAGAAGCAGATGTCCCACCCAGCAAAGCAGCGATTTTTGTCTTGATTATTAAAGTTGAGAGAAGGGATGGCGTCTGTATCCAGTGGCCCCAGCCTTCTTACTTTGCCTAATTAGGTTATTCCTATCACCTGTCACTTCTCACTATCCTAAAAAGATGACATTATTGCTTCTAATCTTGAGTTCTCTGTAGGCTTGGTTGATATCAGATTTACTGGAGAAAACAGGAATCTAAGCCTGTTAAGAGTCATATTGGTTTACCTAAAATGCAAAATAAATAATTCCTCCCCTGCCCCCGAACTGGAGTGGTTCTGTGTCTGTGCTCCAATGCAAGAGTGAACCTTCCCCACTGCATGGGCCAAGCCACTCTGATGACGTTGCATATTGGCCCTCATTTGTCATTGCCGGCCTGCCTTCTCCTCAGTGGTGTGGCAGACGGCACAGGAATCATAAACTTTATACCTCACACCACAGTGCCTCACATACCCAGTGCATTTAAGATTTTTTTTTTTTTTTTTTTTATCTGTCAGAGAGAGAGAGGGAGAGAACGAACACAGGCAGACAGAATGGCAGGCAGAGGCAGAGGGAGAAGCAGGCTCCCTGACAAGCAAGGAGCCTGATGTGGGACTCGATCCCAGGACGCTGGGACCACGACCTGAGCCGAAGGCAGCTGCTTAACCAACTGAGCCACCCAAGTGTCCCTACCCAGTGCATTTAAAATAAATGTCTGTTTTGGGATGCCTGGCTGGCTCTGTCAGGTGGAACCTGTAACTCTTGCTCTCAGGGTTATGAGTTCAAGCCCCACACTGGGCCTAGGGCCTACTGAAAAGAAAGAAAGAAATAGCTTAAAAAAAAAATAAAATAAATGTTTCTGGAAATAAGGGCATCTTTTCAGGCTGGTTGCAAAGTTGTCTAGAATTAAACTCTATTAAAAGGTGATTGTTTCTGATTATAATATTCAAGGATGATTCATGAACACTTCACTTTTCAAAGGACATTTTTTGAAAGACATTATCCATGTGATTACGAAAAGAGAGAGGTGAAAGAGAAAGGAATATAAATGAAAATTAATTTTATTCATTATTTCAAACCTCTGGAAATTAATTGAAAGCAAAGCCTGAGTCGTTGCTGAAGCACAAATAGGGCCCCTGACGCTCATTGTGATGAGGAATTGGCCTGTCAGGGGAATTCCAGGAAACCTGTATGTGAGGATACGGCTGTTGTGGGTGTCAGTTAGCTCATGCTGATGAGCCTGCCTTCCTTCCTTCCTTCCTTCCTTCCTTTCTTTTTTTAAAGATTTTATAATTTATTTGTTTGAGAGACATGGCGGGGTGGAGGGGAGTACGAATGGGGGAGGGGCAGGGGGAGAAGAAGACTCCCCACAGAGCGGGGAGCCCAACGTGGGGTGCAATCCCAGGACCCCAGGATCATGACCTGAGCTGAAGGCAGACGCCTAACTGACTGAGCCACTCAGGCACCCCTGATGAGCCCTTCTGAAGTGAGAGCCACATGGTAACTGTCCAGCAGTCATTGCAGAATTTCATTAGGGATGTCACTAAGAGACCAGCTGACAGTTGGGTATATTCCTTATTGCTGTAGCTACTCATTCTTAGCTGAGCTAATACCCAAGAAGCACACATATACACACATACGTGCACTGTCACATTCACTCACACATTTGGACGAAAAAGACTCTTAAGAGGCACCTGGTGGGCATTGGGTTAAGGGTGTGCCTTTGGCTCAGGTCATGAATCCTGGGTCCCGGGATCGAGCCCCGCATCGGGCTCTCTGCTCCACGGGAAGCCTGTTTCTCCCTCTCCCACTTCCCCCTGCTTGTGTTCCCTCTCTCACTGTGTCACTCTCTGTCAAATAAGTAAATAAAATCTAAAAAAAAAAAAAAAAAAAAAAAAAAAGTCGAATTTTTTTAAAGAGCATAGAATTAAGGAGTATATGCACGTACATATATATGTATGTATGGTTTTATGTATCAGTTTCTTACGAACATGTGTAACACATTTCTGTGTGTGTCTATGTATAGTTTCCTATAGCTGCAAAACAAATTACCATAAATTTCCTAGCGACTTAAAGCAACACCCACTTACTATCTCTCAGTGCCTGTGGGTTAGAAGGCCAGGAGTCTGGGGACAGCTTACCCGGTTCCTCTGGCCAGGGGCTCACAAGACTGAAAGCAAGATATCCTCTGGGCTGCGTTCTTATCTGAAGGCTTCACTAGGGAGGGATCTGCTTCGAAGCTCCCTCGGGTCACTGGCACCACTCACGTCCTTTACGCTGTGGAACGCATGGCAGTTTGCCTCTTCTAAGCCAGCGATGGAGAGAGAACATTTGCTGCTTCAAGTCTCTGACCTCTAGATGCTTTTAAAAGGTCAGGTCCATACAGGATAATGTCCCTTCTGATGAACTCAAGAGGAGCTTTAACGACATCGGCAAAATCCCTTAACCTTGGTGGCCCACAGCCTAACACAGTAATGGGGGTGACGTCCCATCACATTGGCCGTATTCTGTGGGCCAGAAGGAGGTCGCAGGCTCAGCTCACACTCAAGAGGAGGGACTTGTTATAAAGGTACAGGTTACAATAACTGTATCATATTCTTTGCCCTCCTCTTCTTATTTAGGATTGGATTTTAAGATATTATTTGTTCCGTGAGTGAGTGTCATTATTACAAATCTGAATATAGTACATCTTTTTTTTTTAAGATTTTTATTTATTTATTTATTTGACTGCGATCACAAGTAGCAGAGACGCAGACAGAGAGGAGGAAGCAGCAGGCTCCCTGCTGAGCAGAGAGCCCGGTGTGGGGCTCAATCCCAGGACCCTGGGATCATGACCTGAGCCGAAAGCAGAGGTTTTAACCCACTGAGCCACCCAGGCGCCCCAATATAGTACATCTTTGTATTTTACCAGTATAGTCTTCTCTTTTGCTTTCTCCTTGTCAAAGTCAGTGTGTTCATTCATCCAAAAGCAAAATCAGCGATGGCAGGGAAGACATGAGATGCTAGATTGCCACATAAGCTGTGCCTTTTTTTTTTTTTTTAAATTAACAACTTGGCAGGATCAGAAAACAGAAGATAAAACCAGCAAGTATCTTGACAGCATAGAAGTGATTGTATAATCAGTGGGAACAATGGAAAAATAGCTTCCAGGGCAGCTGAATCCTGGTGGGGAAACCCTAATTTGCTAGGGACTTATATATGTGTATATATATAAACTCACATTTCCTAGAGAAATTTCTGTCCTTCAGTGAATTTGATTAGAGTAAGTATCTTTGGTATTTTCCACCAGTCATAGGCAGTATTTTGTTTCTCTTTTCCTTCAGTCTCCTCATCCAGCTCATCAAACAGTACTGGATTTTATGTCTGAAACATATCACAAATGTACCCCCCTCACCGCATGTGTATCCCCACGACCTTTATGCAGATCTCCTCTTCCACATGGGCTGCACTCCTGTCTCTGTCTCCCATCATTCCTTGCACAGTCGGACATATAATGTAAAGTGGGTCCTGTTGTAATTGATGCCTGAAACTCCCCTGGGTTGCTAGTGCATTGAGGGTAAAATCTAAGCTCCTTATAATGGTTGAAGGTCTGTTACATTATCTGCAAATAACAGAAACCCCAGATTGACAAATACATTTTATTTCTCCCACAAAAGTCTTGAAGCATACAGTCCAAGGCTCTGTTGCAAGAATTTTTCAATTGCCCACCCTTCCCCCAGCTCCCACACCATACCACCCTAGGATATGGCCCTGGTTCTTTCTGCCCAAGGCAACATTTGGATAATAGCAGGATATAGGAAGGGACAAAACAAAAGGAGATTCAAAGTGTGTAACTTGTATTGGTGTGGATAGCTCTTGGATGATGTCCCGCAACATTTTTATTTATATCATATTGGTGAGAACTTAGGCACCGGGCCCCACCTGACCTCAAGGAAAGCTAGACAGTGTGATGCTTATTCTGGGTGGTAACGTGCTCAGCTAGATGTTGATATCTTTATTACAGTAAAAGATGGGGAGAGCACGTAATGGAGAAAATCCAACAACCTTTGCTTTAGTGTGCCCCTGGCCACCCAAATATTTGTGTGTGTTCTTTATAACACACATATAACATCCCACCCCCCGCAAAGGAGGAAAGTCCACAGTCCCAACCACTTACAGCATCTGAACCGAAGTCCAAGATAGTATCTGGGCCATCCTCGTGTTCTCTCCCAGGTCTGGACAGTGGGTTTTTGTTTGTTCATTTGTTTGTTTTGGTCTAAAAGACATTATTTGCTCTGCAACTCACCTCTTCTGCAATGGACTAATGGCATAGGAAACCCTAATAAAAACTCTCACTCGTAGAAGAGGAGAATAGGGAACATAGGCCAGGCCCTATTCCATTGTAATCATCACATCTGACCGGTCAGGAACAGCAAGGATTTCCTTCCCTGGTAGCTGAACGTTTTTCTGATCGAGCTTATCCTGCAGGCCCAGCCCTGCCCTCGGAGAGGAACTCCGCTCTCCAGTGGTCTGTGTCCCCGGACTCAGCCCCCTGCAAGGTTTTCTTCATGCGTTACTGCCCATGACCTCATTCAAGGGAGGACATGGCAGAACATGCCTTCCTGGGGCTGTTTGGTTGATGGTCATTTTAGGGCCCGGGATTCTGAACTTTGACAGGTTTCTGCAGGCTGAGAGTGGTGCTTATTTGGTGGTACGTCTTCCAAAAACTTGGAAGGCTTCTGAACTCTTTACTCACGCCGGTCCCTTCGATGAATAACTTCAGCCAAAGGCACTGTCTGGGAAGTTTGTAAATCCTGGACCTCTGGCTCTGCGCATCCCAGCCTACGTCAGCTACAAGGTGACCTTGGAAATCATGGCTTCAGCTTTTCCCTGTCCTCAGCCTCTGGGCTTTTGGAAGCCAGCTGCATTTTTCCTTGTCAAAGGAGATACTCTGGATAGCTGATTCAGTCTCTTCTCTTTCCATCTCTTCCTGCTCACTGGGCTCCAACCACCAGGACTTCTCTTGGTTCTTTGGATATGCTGACCTCTGACCTCTTACCCTGCTCAGGTCATGGCCGCGTGCTGTTTCTCCTCGGCATGTGTTCCCCGCCTCATCGTCTCATTCTTCCTACTCTCCTTCAGCAACTGACTCAGTCTCACCTGTCACTTCCCAAGTTCAGATGTCACCTGTTAGGAGAGACGTTCTGTCCACTATATGTAAACAAATTCCCCATTTTTATTCTCTAAATTCTCCATTTTGGCTTTGTGTTTGCTTCATGATATTCACCCAATGGATGATGTTAAATTTGCTTTCTGTAGGGGGTTGAGTGGGGCCTACTCTCTCCCAACAGGTTTATGTCCAGCCAAACCATGGAATAAGACGTTATTTGGAAATAGGGTCTTTGCAGATTTAATTAGTTAAGTATCTTGAGATGGAATCATCGTGAATTTAGGGTAGGCCCCAAATTCAGTGGATAGGTCTTCACAGAAGGACAAAAGGGTATGGAGAGACATACCAGGAAGAAGACCATGTGAAGATGTAAGCAGAAATGAGTTATGTTGGGAAAAGTTGGGTGGCTCAGTTGGTTAAGCTTCTGCCTTCAGCTCAGGTCATGACCCCAGGGTCCTGGAATCGAGTCCCACATCAGGCTTCCTGATTAATGGGGATTTGCTTCTCTCTCTGCCTGCTGCTCCCCCTGATAGTGCTCTCTCTCTCTCTGAAAAATGAGTAAATTTTTAAAAGTTTTTTTTAAAAAAAGGTATTTATTTATTTGTTTGAGAATGAGAAAGAGAGCGCATTAGAGGGGGAAGGTCAGAGGGAGAAGCAGACTCCCTGCCGAGCAGGGAGCCTGATACGGGACTCAATCCCAGGACTCCAGGACCATGACCTGAGCCGAAGGCAGTCGCTTAACCAGCTGAGCTGCCCAGGTCCCCAATAAATAAAAATCTTTAAAAAATATTAAAAAAAAAAAAAGAAAGAAAGAAAGGAGTTATGTTGTCACAAGTCAAGGAATGTCAGGTCCACCAGGAACGGGAATAGGCAAAGGAACATTTTCCTCTAGAGCCTTTGGCGGGAACATGACCCTGCCAGCACCTTGGTCTTAGGCTTTTGGACTCTGGAACTATAAGAGAGTTAATTTTGGTTGTTTTAAGCTAGAAAGTTTGGGAGCAGTTTGTTATGACAACCCTGGGACACTAATACACTTTCCTTTTTATTTAGTTTTGTTTCACTCACTCATTCATTCGACAGTCCTCTAGAACGTTGCTTCTCAGACATGAGCCTGCATCAGACGCACCACAGAGTCTTCGTGAAACAGATGGCTGGACTCCACTCTCACAGTTCCTAAGGTGGGGCCTGAGAATTCACTTACATTCCTGTTAATTTCTCAGGTCATGCTGATGCTTCTGGACTGGGGGTGCGGCGGGGATCACACTTTGAGAACCCCTGCTCTTAGGTAGAAGTGTTTGAGGGTTAGGACTCAATTTGTCTTTTTCAGCATTATGTGTTCAAGCCCTGGCCCGGGCCCTGACGCAGGGTACAACCACTAAGTATTTGTTGACTGACGTATTGAATCCGTCAGTTAAGAAAAGCACATCTGTGTATGTTACTCGTCCAACATATTCAACTCCCAGAATGAGTACTGGTTAAGCAGAGAGACTTCTGTGTCCCCAGATCAAGTCGTGTACAAACTTAGTACCAATTTCCTGCTGTAACAAATAGCTAGGTCTCCTTGCTCTTTAACAAATAAGTCCGTCAGGTGATCAAGGTTCATACACAGAGGGAGGGACTCTTTTACCCAGAGGCTGCTGAGACTTGAATGGAATGGAAATTTGACCCATGACATTGCGTGTGAATGGCAGAGCCCACAGCTCTGGTTGTGGTGACGGTCATGTGAGTTAGATGTTTTTCAGTGGTGTTCCGGTCATTTAAGACTTTCTTGGGAACTCTGAGAATAGTTCCTTAAATTTAGACTACGGAGAAAAAAAGCGGTTTCCTCGATAATAGAATTTATCGATCCCAAGTCCATATTAACATGGGACAGTTGGTGGCCACGGGTGGTATCTGCCCAGCGGATGTGTTTTGTTTTGCTTGCAAAGTCTGTGTAAATGTGGAAATCTTCACACACATACAAAGTCCTTGTCCATGGGCTGCCAGATCTCAGTGGCAGCTGCCCCGGTCAGGTGGCTCAAGGGCACCTTACGGTGACATTTACCCCACGGCGCATCTTACACCTGGCTTTCCTTCAGTCACCTTACCTGCTGGGCCCTCCTGTAGACAACTGAATATTCAACCTGTTGTGTTGTATAACAAACATTAGTGAACACGTGCTGTGTATTAGGAACGGGCATCGGATGCAAAGAGATCATTCAGACAGCCCTGCTCTCTGAGCATGCAAGGTCTGCTGGGAGAGATGGCTGTTGAAGCAGATACTTAGGATGATAGGAGCTCTGTGATGGAGTTTTGTAGAAAATATTATAGGAGATACTGCTAGTTATTGTAAAGAATTGAGAGAGAGGAATAAAAAAACTATCCAAAGGGTTTTTGTCCTTTCTTAGATGAGGTAACCATAGATGTGAGGAAGATAAAAAACAAACAAAACAACCCCCAAAACCAAAAAGCAAATGCAGAATGCTTCCCAGCAAAGTGCACATTTCCACTGGGCTTTTCCTTCTCTCTCTCTTTTTTTTTTTCTCCTCTTTTTATATTTATTCCATTTGTCAAAAACATTTAGTCTGTACTCTTCTTATCTTGGAGGCTAGCTCTAAGATTATAAGTCTATTGATTCTGGTTTTTCCTTTCTTCATGGTGTCAAGCGCATGATAAAGTATTTCATTTCAGAGTACTACTTTTTCGGTGTCACCAGACACAAAGGATAATAAAAAAGAATGAAATAAACAAAGCATCAATGCCAGCACCAACAATATGTTTTACCCTGGCTGACACGGTTCCAGTCTTAGTGAACTCTGGCCTGCAAGCCTTTCTTCATCCGCCACTTGGTTTACTTTCCATGGGAATTTTTTTTTTTTTTAAAGATTTTATTTATTTATTTGACAGACAGAGATCACAAGTAGGCAGAGAGGCAGTCAGAGAGAGAGGAGGAAACAGGCTCCCCGCGGAGCAGAGAGCCCGATGCGGGGCTCGATCCCAGGACCCCGGGATCATGACCCGAGCCGAAGGCAGAGGCTTTAACCCACTGAGCCACCCAGGCGCCCCCTCCATGGGAATTTTAGCCTGGAGGTAGGCAACGGGGTAATTGCTTGGCTGGTCATGAAACAAGTTCTATTCCGTGTAGGATGTGACACAGAAACCCCGGGAGGAATGCCTGGATGTAGTTTGTGATATCATTCATGCATCTTTCTGCTTGTGACCTCTGCCCACAGGCGTGTTCTGTTGCCTCTCAGGGATGCGCACCCGATTATCTGTGTCGATTCCTGGTGGAAAGAACACAAAACACCAGGACCAGCGCCGAGAGAGGAGAGGGTCTCCGATTTAAAGTTGGTAGATTTTTGTACATGAGGTGACCTTGATCAACTGAGTGGGGGTCCACCAACCAAAAATTTTCACCTAAATTAAAGCTGGATAGTCAGTGTCATTACTGTGTCCAGGGATTTCAAGGTGTTTTTAAAGTGATGGTCTGTGCCAACCGTTTGACTTGGTGTGAGTCTCATTTCGTGACCACGTGTGCTCCGTACGCCCGGCACTGATGCCCCTTCTGGCTCTTTCTCTGCCTCTCTGCAGTTCTATCCAGTGTTTCTACTTCCTTCCAGCATGTTCTCTCAAGGGTGCTTCAGTTGTCTTTGCTCTATGCTTTTTTTTTTTGTTCTTTATAAAACAAAGTATTTTTTGTCTCTTACATAAAAAGGTAGTGATTAGAATTAATGTGATGAAGAGCAGGAAGGAATTAAATACACATTATCATCAGATCATTGCAACCCACTCGAGACCACCCTTAAAATTTCACAGAAGCGTGGCAAATATTTCTTGAAAGTCAGACTCCTGAACCACGAGGACTACCAAACATTAATTTGTGCTTTCCATGTTCAGAGTAGTGTGAATTCATTCGGTGTGGAATATTTCTTTAAAAGGGCGTATCATCTGGGGTCTGGCTGCATGGAGCCCTGGGAGCTTGTCAGTCTGGTAAGGAGATCCTAGGAGCATGTTGTGAAAAGACCCGCTGTGCTTTTCATTCTTCTGCCTCTCCCTGGGCCTGGCCTCTGGGGTCGGTGCGTGGGAAGGATTGTTATGACTAGAATTGGCCACTGTGTTTGAACATCCAGCTGAGCCAGTGTCCTTTGATTTTCTGCTGACCAGTCTGCATGTTACTTGCACCTGACCAAAATGACATTTTATTTAGAGTGGTAAGCCTCAGGAAAACTCTGAAGGAGGTAGAAGAAGATAGTTGGTGAAAATCACTAACCTTCAAGACAACTAGTCTGATGTGTTGGAGTAAAAGGTATGATTTGATTGGATCTGGCTTCAGGAATTTTGAATAGGAGGCAAGAGAGAAGTTTTTGGGGTCCCCAGGCTCTGCCTTTGTCCTATTCCCAAACAGTCACTGAGCACGACTTCACTTAGTTCAGCCCACTGTGCTCCAGGGCCTGGCCTGGCCCTGTGGACTCAGTCCTGTTTGACTAACAGCCCAGAGTCAGCCCCTCTCTAGCAGCTAAATACATAGCATCCTGGCTTCTAATACTGGACCTAAAGCAGAACAGAATTTATTAATTTGCAGTGGAAATTGCCGAGAATGCTGCCAACTTGTGTTTTCTAGTCAATTCAAATACTCTTTACAGACAAAATACTTAAGCCAAATTACCGGTGAAAAGCCCATTGCCATGAGTGACCTTGTGTTTCAAAAGAAGGGTGTTACCCAGTTATCTCCTCAAAGCCACATTTAGCCTTTGTATGGAAAGGGTTGAGCTAAATCACCCTTTTTTCCCACTGGAAGGGTTGGAATGTCACTCTGAAGGTTTGCTTCCGGCTCCTTCTTTCCCTGGCTTCCTCTGTTTGAGCCCTTTTGTCACCCTGTTGAGTGTGCTAAGCCTCGAGTGGTTACGCTGTCCTGGCCATGAGGCAAGGAGGCTTTGCACATGTCTGTGCTGATCATACGGTTTCCATAGTAGTAAGCCCCAGGACAACCTGACTCATCTTTTATAAGTTTCTGGAATGTTAACACTGTCATTTCCAATATACTGACTCTAGGTCTGCATTCTAAACTAAGACAGGCTTTAACGAACCTAACAATGACCAGAACTGGAAACTGGTTTAAAAGCAGCTTCAGATTCTCCTAATCCAAATAACTACTCCAGTATTTAGTAGCTGTGTAAAGAGAGACCACTTTAAGTCTCAGTGTTTCATCTGTAAAATGGGAATAATAATAATGTCTGCTTAATAGAATAGTTATGATCTGTGAGTTGACACACACATGACATGACGCAGATTTCCTGGCATATATTGAACTAAGCTTTAAGTTCAGTGTTAGTTATTACTATTAATACTGTTACGGTCCGTGTGTATGGTTTGCGTAAACCTCTTCATCATGTGTCAAAAACACCGTTCAGGTGAAAGCGGGCTGGCCACATCTGAATGGGGATTTTGGTTCTTGTCAGTGCAGTGAGCTCCCCGGGTCGGTGCGGACATTTTAGGAGCCCTGTGACTGCTGTTTACAGGTACATGGATAGCTCTGGTCCCTTTTCTTAGCCAAGTCCCATCAAAAGTCTTATTTCAGTTAATCGGACACATCTGCATGTACAGACACACCCTCAGAAGGTTGTAGTCTCGATTTTGAAACTCCTCCTGAAAGAGGGTGCTATATTTTATGAAGATTTCTTCATCATGTGCACAGGTTGTTTGGGTGTCATTAATTCACGTCTAACAAAGTTCCAAATGGATTATCCACCATATTTATTCTCTGTTCCTTCCATATTCCATTGCCTACCTTAGACCCTTCAAACCACCAACACGTGGCAATGGTATGACTCTACTTTGTAAGGTCCTGTTCTGTTGGAGACAGTAATGTCTGGATGGTTTCATGGGGTCAGGAAAAAAAGAAATCAAATTAAACTTAAAAGATTGAATAAGCTGAAACGGTGCAACGAGATAATACACTCCTCCATCATTCCAAGACAGTTTAGATACCAAATGAACTCATCACCATTTTAATTCTGAATTTGATTCATTACCATGATGAAACAGCTCTCATTTTATTAGGTATATTGATGATACACATGAAGAGCCAATACATAAAACTCACAGAATTTTTTGAGCATGGAAGTGAACAACAGTCTATTTTAAATTCAAACACATCTACCACACCATGATTGCTACTCATTTCACCCGTTTCACGGACCATTCAGGTGATGAGTCACTCGCTGTCCCTCGCTTGAAAGAAGAACAAAGTAATGTCTATCATTTAACATCTGACATGAATTTTATAAAGAGGGTCAGAATCTTACCCAGAGCTCATTGGACTGCTCAGAAGGAAGGTGTTTTGTCAGTATCGAGGGCTGAGTCATGGTCTGCATCCCAAGATGATAAGGTAATGATAATTTACAAGTAGCTAAAAAAAAAATGATGGAACATTTTTTTCCCCCCAAAATCACTTCCAGGTCAATGCCTCGCCCAAATGCTTCCAGGTTGATATTTTACATCTGACAGGTCATAAAAGAAAAAGTTAAAATAGGGATCTCTGGTCCATATTACTTAATGATAACATTAAGTTTTGAGTGCTCTATCAAAAGTCTGTCAAAATGGCCCTGGGAAAATGTCTTCTCCCTGCCATGTTTACTCCCCCTTTTCCAGAGGTGTCCTGGTTTCTCACCTCACCTTTGGCTTAGACTACCTTCCCCTCTTCCCATGCCTCATCCCTGCATGACCTTAACTCAGCCTTGCCTCCTCTTCACGATGTTTTCTACACTGGTGCACTTCCGGTCTGACTTATGTGTCTTTCTTCTGTCACCTTCTTTCTTGGTCCCATAACACTTGACTCATACCTCAGTGATCTTATTAATCAAGCAGAAATATCTCATTTTCTTGTCCATTTGTGAGTGTATAGTAGATGCCCAATATTTTTTTTCAATAAAATGTAAATTAATGGATGCGTTGAAGTAATGTTTATTTCTCCTTGAGGAATTTGGAAAGTTCCTGCATTTGGATTATTCTAGAAGGATGACTAGGTGTTTGTCAGTAAGGAAAGAGAGAAGGGGTTTCTGGTGAGAAAGAACAAAGGGCATAGATTTAATGAAAACGTATGGTGAGGGACACAGGGGTGGCTTAGTCAGTTAAGCATCTGCCTTCGTCTCAGGTCATGATCCCATGGTGCTGGGATGGAGCCCTGTCTCAGGCTCCCCGCTCAGTGGGGAGCCTGCTCCTCCCTCTCCCTTTGCTGCTATCCCTGCTTGTGCTTTCTCTCACTTTCTTTCCCACTCTCTGTCAAATAAATAAATAAAATCCTAAAGGAAAAAAGAAAAAGAAAACAAATGGTGAGTAGGGGAAGGCTTAATAGTTTGGTGTATAGTGAGGCCCATGGATGAGATAGAGTGGAATCTGGGGGGTAATAGAATGTAATGTTGGACAGGTCAGGTGAGATTAAATGATGAAAGATTCTTAAAGCTAAAATAAGCAGAAAAGAAAACATTGCAACTTCCAGGGTAATTATCTATTATAAAATGGATTATGTGTTCATAAACGTACAAAAGATAAAAAATATTTATCATTCCTTTGTGAACTTTGACTCTGTACAGTTCAATATGCCTTGAAAAATGAGAATAAGCATAAGCTCCTAAAAGCTCCTTTGAGAAACACCGCATAAGTGAATTGATGGAGGGAGAGACAGATAGACGGCTTCATGGGCAGATTTGTAACAAATTGATATGTATGGTTTGCTGGGCTAATAGGAACCCCAGACGTTTTTGTATTTAATTGACCTTTACTGTGGCCTTGGGATCGAACATCTCATTTCTTAGTCTCCTGATACCTTTGGCTACATAATTTTGGGCATTGGAAGAGTAAGCGTGATTGTGCCAAAGCCATTGACTCCCAGGGATACACTAAAATTTTGGAAACATTAAGAAAAGGCCAAGGAAAATATTTTTTACCTTACTTTGGGGGGCAGGTCTCCAATAGTTTTTATACAAAGATAGGCATCATCATAGCTGGCACGTTTCCCTATTGCCTGACTGTTGGAAGATGTAGCCATTCATACACCTCTTCCACATCAAAATGGCTCCCTCTTCTTTGACAAATGTTGTTTTTCCAGCTCCGTATTTAATGCAGATATTTGGACGCAAAAAGATGTGAAGAAAGACAGCCTTTAGGTTTGAGCCTGGATTGGGTCTATAAATCATTGTGTTGTTCTGGGGAAGGTGAGTGGTGTTCCGTGACAGGCTAGTTACTTACAGATGTGTGTTGGTAGCAAGTCTGTCCATGTGAAGACCCAGATTCAGGCATTCACAATGAGGAGATGTATGATATTCTGTCCATGGAACCCCAAGTCCTATAGCTCAGGTGACAGCAAACCTTTTCTGTAAAGCACCAGATAGTGTGTGTGTGGTCTGTGAGCCATAGGACATCTGTCACAACTTCTCACCTCTGTTATTATAGGGCAAACGCAGCCATAGAAACTATGTAAATGAAGAAGCATAGCTGTGTTCGCATGAAGACTTTATTTATGGGTATTGAAATTTGAATTTCATGTAATTTTCACATATCATGAAACATTATGCTTTTTCTTCTTTTCAACCATTGGAAAACCCAGAAAACTTTTTTTTTTTTTTTTAGTTTGTGAGCCCTACAAAAACAGGTTGCAGGCCAGATTGGGCCCATAGGCCAGTATTAGCTGAGCCAGACAAGACGATCGTGTCTGCCTCTAGAATGGCCATCTGGATCTGCAGGATGGATTACTCCCAAGCTGCATGGGCGAGAAGCATCCCTTCCCTGGCGATCAGTTTTTGCTTGAGTCTTGGTGGGAATGATTCTCACACCAGCTCCTTACCCTTTTCTACAGCAGGTGGTTTACCACATGGAGAAAACCGAGGAACACACTCGGAGTTGTGGAGGGAGGGCGGTGTGGCAGTCCCCATCCAAAGCTCCCCCAGCCCCAGCTCCTCACCTCCCGAGTCACTGACCCTCCGACTTTTCAGGAGAGGAGCAGCTGGGGGGCCTGGAGGCAGGTAGAAGCAATAGAAAGGGATTTTCAACAGGAACAAGGTGACACTTATTTTTTGGTTCCTTTTTTTCTTCTTCTTTCTCTCCTTGTCAAGAGCCGCCAGTGGCATAGGGATGCAGGTTGTCCTAACAGCTGAGTGGCAGATGGCATGCTTCCCTTTGACACAAATTTCTTAGACATGCGTGTACACTCACACTTATGTACGTATGTGTACACACATGTATGCATGTGCAGGAAGCAGGCTGTAGTCACAATCTGGGATATGAAACACTCATGATTACAAAGTATTCTTGGGACCAGCATCTGGAGGGGAAGAGAAGGAGGCAGGAGGCAGGAGAGCAAGACTTCAGGCCACAGTGGAGGCCCGTGACAGAGACCCCCCCATGGGGAGTGCTGGAATTAGTATGATCTTCAGAGTTGTCCCAGATTGGGCCAAGGAGAGCAGGTCTTGATGTCCTCGCTTGATTGTGTGATTAGATTTTGAGCCACTTAGGAAGGAACATGACCTTGCATGGGGCAGTTCTATGCAGCAGGGCGATCCCTGACGGGGTTGACAGCTGAAGGCTTATCTGCTGTCTCCGACCGAGGCTGCAGGTCCTTCAGTGCCAGGATCTATCTGTCCATCTGTGTGTCCATCTACTCACTTGTCTATCTATGTATCAGTCAATCTAGCGTGTGTGTGTGTGTGTGTGTATGTGCACGCACATGTGTGTAAATGTAAGAATTCTAGTATTATAGATCCTAGCGAGGGGAGAGCGCTTGAAATAATTTGCTGGAAGGATTAATGATGATTTCTATGGTGGTTGCTTTGATTTAGTCATATAGGAAGGACTAAGAAGTAATTGAGGCTTAGAGAGAAGACGAGGAAACTCAAAAGGAGGGCTTCTGACTCATCCTGTGATCCATTTGGCCTTTTCGAAAAGCCAAACAATACCTAAATACTGCATCTGAAGAGTCACACTCCCTGAAACACAGTGTTCGGTGTGTGATTAAGAGTCTCTCTCTGTGTGTCTTTTTCATATTTTTTGAATTAGAAGGCTACTGGAAATCTCATCTTGGCACTGGGGAAACAATTTTACTTTAAAGTATATATTTGAAACAACCTTATTTTAAAGGGGTTTGGGTTTTTTAGTTGGCTAGGGAGCATAGGCCATTTGGATTATTTTTCCTTAAAGGAGCACACATTTTGGACCATGTGCATCTCAGGACTTTCTGACAGTTCTCAAATTTTTTGGTTTCTCATTGGGCCATGAAAAAGACGGAAGATGCCTTATCCTCCCCCCCAACCCCCTGCCCCAGCTAACAAATTAGTCTATGCAAAATCTCCCCCACTGTTAGGGATGCATAATCAACAAGGTTGTATTACAATATTAACTGGTTAAAAGTATTTATTTTGTTGGCATTTTTAAGCATGGCATTTGTCTTCTGGCAGCTTATCTTGAGGTTGGTGAATTTTCGATAAAGTTTCCTTTGTTGCCTTTATTTTGATTTTCCTTTTTCTGTCTTTCAAGTAATGTAGCTGTTTGGACAATTTTTTTTTTTTTTTTCTAGCAAGTTACTGTCATTGTTGACTACATCTCCCTTCAGAGTGATCGTTTATTAGATGCCCTTATGTCCCATCTCTGCCATCGCTGACAGTGAAATCAGGTCAGTGACCCTGACTTGTCTGTCATTCCTCTCTCCTCTTTGCCCTTGTCATCCAATATGTTCCCAAGCTCAGCCAACTTTATCTTCGGGTGAGTTTTCAGATTTTGGCATCTGCAATATCTGCCTAGGGCTAGGTTCTAATCATCTTATACCTGAAATATTTTAATGGGCTCTGGCCAGTTTTCTAGAATGTTCTAATCACCTCACTTTCCCTGGGTGCTGCCCTGGCTCTTACCGGCCCTTTCTTAAGGTGTCCCTCCAGCCACCGCCAGCCTATTATCACTTATGTCCTGGGCACCCCCACCCCCAACCCATCTCCTCCTCTCAAGCCATGTTGGTCTCCCAGGAAGCCAGACCCATTTTCCCTCAGGGTGTGTACAGATGCTCTTCCCATGTCTGAGATTCCGCCCCCCCAACTCTTTCTGCCTCTGCTCAAACACCCTCCTCACAGACCAGAGTCCCAACCACCTGTCCAAGACAGCCAACCTCGAGCATTCTCTGTCTTCTCGCCCTCCTTTATTTTTACTCATGGGACTCATTAGTATCTAAAAATGTTTTCTATACCTGTCACTTGATTTTGTCTGTCTTCCCCCATTTCAGTGTTGCCCACAAAGGCAGGGCCTGAGTCTGTGCTTTTCACTGTTACCCTCGTGTCCCGAGACAAGGGCGTGCGGTCCTTACACCGACCATCTGGAAAATCACACATTTCTCTCATGTATGTGGAAGCGCTCGAGAGGATTGAAAATGTGTGCAGCTCAGAATACCCACCCTTGACTTGGTGCCACAGCACAGCACCCTGGAATGTTCCCCACCCTCCTCGCTTCCAAACCAGGTCTCCTCCTTCCTTCCAAGCTCACGGGGCCTCTCCATGACACCGCTCAGCCCTGGGTGTGAGGGGCCGGCAAGCAGAGCTCCCTTCCCTGGCCAGATGCTGGACAAAGGGAGGCGCCGCGCGGTAAGGGCAAGCAGATCGCTTGTCACGGCGGTTACTGACACAGGCCCCCCGGGGAGATGCGGGTCCGCGGGTGCAGTGTGCCAGCCGGGCCTGGCTGGGCCACGGGCCTCTCCCGTGGGAAGACTTCCCCTGAGGGAGCAGAGCGGGATATTCCCCTTAACGTGTTTTCCCAGTAAGGCCTTTGTGAATCGAACCCCTTTATGTATTCATTCATTCATTCATTCATTCATTCATTCATTCCGTCAAATCATCTGACCTCACCACGTGTAACCTGCGTGACTGTCTTTAGCAAACCGCGCGGTGCCTCGTCGTGCAGGTGTCACGCGAGGCTCGTAGCGGACACTCGGTGCTCATTTCCCATCTCGGAGGGGACCGGGCCGACGTGCGTGCGGCTCGCCGGCAGCGAGTGCTCTCCCGGGAATGCTCTGTCCCCACCGCAGCCGGCGACCCTTCCGACGACGCCGTCCTCTGCCCCGCCGGGACTGCGCAGCCTGACGGAGTCACCGCCCTCCTACCTTCCACCTTCCAAACGCGCAGGACCCGTCTGGGGTTTTGTGGAAACGCACGACGGTGTTCGCTAGCGGCTGACGTGTCTCCGGAGCGACTCTTGAAAGGGGAACACGTCAGCTCCGTTACCCTGAGTTCCAAGATCTTTCAAATTGCACAGATGTTCACAAAATAAAAATACGCGCCGACTCGCGGGCCGGCGGATTTCCTGGGCGACCTCGTCGGCGAACACCCGCCATGACAGGCGGTGAGACCCGGTCTCGGCCCGAACAGCCTCGGGTCTGGAGACCAACAACCCGGAGTCCTCCGGACCGGACACAGTTCCTTCCTCGCTCCTGCTCCGGGCCCGCGCCGGGCGGTGGGGGGCGCTGCCCGCCCGCGTCGTCCGTGTCTGCCGGAGCCCTGGCGGCTGCTGAGGTGGGCCGGTAGCGGGTGCGGACGCGGGAAGCGCCCGGCGGGAGTGGCCCGTCCTAACCGCGCAGCTCGCCGGCGGGGCTGGCCCCGTGGTCCCGCGCATCACCGGGGTCCCCCTTGCGCCCTCTTGTCGCCTGGCTCGGTGGTGGAGAGCGGGAAGCACTCGGCGCGGACCACTGGGGTATGTCAGTGCTGGAGGCCACGCGGAGTCGCCGAGACCGAAGCACACGGCCGCGCGGCTGAACGGATCTAGAATGATCTGTAGGTCGGGTGAAGGGGTTGCGTTCAGTGACCACAAAACAGCAGTTTATGACGCTCTCAGTTTTCCTGACCAGCTTGAAGGAGTCTTTCCTTGGGGACCAGGGGTCTTTCTTCGACGAATAATAACATTTTCAAAAGTGATGCCAAAAGACCTGGGACCTGTATTTCCCTTAAATAATACCTATTGTAGGATTATTGTCAAACGATGTCTTCTTGTTCCTCGAAACTGGGAGTTCATTTGTTCCGAAGTTAGATTTAAACTCACCAAGGGAAACATCAAATATACGCTTTGGTATCCAGCTCTTCGTTTTTGTTTTCCCTCAGGACTTTGGCCTGTCCCCAAATCCCCTTTTCTGGCCTCTCAGTGAGCGAGAGATACTGGTACCTTCCTTCCTCATTGTCCCTCAAGTCACCCAGCAGATTACTCACTGGAATTGGTGAGAATGCTACTTACGGGAGCATACATTACGTAATAGAAATGAATAAGAAGCAAGGACACAGAATGTTCTGGAATACCTTTATTGATAAAATGAATGCACCATGGACATAGTTTACAAAGATAGCGCACACTAGAGGAAAGTTTTTGTAGACAATTGTATAGCATCAAGAGCTGCACAGTTCCTATAGATGTCAACACAGAGTTGCAATAGGAGTTGCACAGTACCTGTAGATCTCTCCCTCTGAGGTAAAGTTCTTTGGTATTAATTTGAGAAGAATTCCATTTGATTTTTCCCTACTTTTTCTAATGAATGTGCTGTATTATAGCGCATCTTCCCCCTAGGGTAGCAAGCCAGTGGAGATGGAATCTTTGTGTGAGAAGTATAACCCAAGTCTGTTGACAACCTGGAGTTCATACCTGAAAGGGCTCTTAGTCCACCATCCCCTCTGGTCACTTGGCATCTCCCGTCATCAGTGTCCTTGACCAAATTGAGTGTTTTTCCTCTGGTGGATTGTTGGCAATCCCTTCCCTACCCTGAAGACCAGGGGTTACCCTTTACTTCCCTCCTGCAGGGCCTCCTCACGTATCTGGGCTGTCTTCACAGATAGGGTTCAGGGGGCTTACTTCAGACCTTCCCTTGCTCTGACACTCTGGGGACACAGGTTGCTGCCCCTGCCCTTCAGGGCACAGCCACCACAGCTGTTTGTCAGCTATCATCCCTCTTCTTATAGGTTTTTAGGCTTGAATCAGAATGACATCAGTCCAAAACCCAGGGGGTACATATCAGCTTTCCAGTCTTTTCTTTCCAATGAAGGTAAGGGGCAGACTCCCCAGCATTCCCTATGGGTTGGAGCTTGTACTACAACCTATCCAAATAAACCTCATTTTAATCTCCAGACCTGCCATTTTGAACTCTATACCTCAGTCATAATTATTATTTTTTTTTCTGATTATCTTTTTTTTTTTTCCCAAATCTTGAAAGGACTTGATGCTTCAGACAAAACTGAGGCTAAAATGATTCCATTTTAAATGGAATTTAAATTTTAAGTGGAAGGGTGCAGGTATTAGTCTAAGGGTACAAAGTTCAGTTATACAAGATGAGTAAGTCCTAGAGAGATGTACTGAATAGCATAGAGTATATAGTTAACAAAACTCATTGTATACTCAAAAATTTGCTAGGAGGGTAGTCTTTTATTAAGTGGTCTTATCACACACACTCAAAGAATCATCTTAAAAGTTAAAATAAATTTAAGACAACCTTAAAAACATGAATAAAGATAAAACAAAATCTTAAAAAGTTGTATATATCCATAAAGACCAAAAGCTATTATAAATTCAATAATACTTTTATTAATTTGAGGGAAAGAGTGTGCAAGGGCAGTCAGGGGGCGGGGGCAAGGGACTGAGGGAGGGGGAGCGGATCATCAAGCAGACTCCCTGCTGAGCACAGAGCCCAAAGCAGGGCTCAGTATCACGACCCTGAGATCATGACCTGAGCTGAAATCAAGAGTCAGACCTTAACTGAATGAGCCACTGAGGCACCCCCTTTTTTGTTTTTTAAAGATTTATTTCAATAATACTTTTAAATGCTACTCATTCTCTTAGGCACAAAAATCTCCATACATGTGATACTATTCTATTATTATGTTATTACATGTATGTGTGTACCTGTGTGACAAAATGTATTCAGTCTTTACATAAGGCTTAGAATATATCTGGATTTTTGGGTCTTTACAGTAGCTCTAGTTCTTTTTTTTTTTTTTTTAATTTTATTTTATTTTTTCAGTGTTCTGAGATTCATTGTTTACACACCACACCCAGTGCTCCATGCAATATGTGCCCTCCTTAATATCCACCACCAGGGTCTCCCAACCCCCCACCCTTCTCCCCTCCCAAACCCTCAGTTTGTTTCTCAGAGTCCACAGTCTCTCATGCTTCATCTCCCCCTCCTCTTTCCCCCAATTCACTTTTCCTTTCCTTCTCCTAATGTCCTCCATGTTATTCCTTATGCTCCACAAGTAAGTGAAACCATATGATAATTGACTCTCTCTGCTTGACTTATTTCACTCAGCATAATCTCCTCCAGTCCTGTCCGTGTTGATACAAAAGTTGGGTATTCATCCTTTCTGATGGAGGCATAATACTCCATTGTATATATGGACCATATCTTCTATATCTGTTCGTCCATTGAAGGGGGTCTCAACTCTTTCCACAGTAGCTCTAGTTCTGACCCAACTGGTTGGGAACCACCAATCTTGTCTATCTGTATCATTCTGCAGGTGAGAAAGACATCAGGTAAGGTGAGCTGTCTCAGGCCACCTATGGGGAAGGCACTGTTGCTGGTTAGCATTCTGATTATTTTTTATAGTTCACCTAATACTTGTGCTAGGCACACGGCCAAGTGCTAGGAATAAAGTAATGAGACATAGTCCATGAGAAGTTAAGGTATACCTAGGGAAACAAAGGGGTTTCTATCTTACACTGTCCCTGATTATCAGTAGAACCTATTCATTACCATTTGACTAAACAGAAGGAAAGTAATAGAGAATTTGAAATCACCGTATAGGCAAAGTCATCTTGTCTTGTCCTCAGACGCATAGACAGTTACAGCCTGTGAAGCCCAGCACACTTACGGGAAAAATAGTAGTCTCTCTGTAGGTATACAGTGAATGGACAAATGAGAAAAAGTAAAGAGGAGTATGGAAATAGCATATCGTATAGGTATTATGTTGACTGCTTACACGTATGTATTTAATCTAGATGGGATAATCTGCCAAGAAAGGGAAAAATATCAGAATTCTGTTGCTTTGGGGAGTGACTCTCAAAGTGACTTAAAGATGTATTTTACTGGCCCCTTGCCTAGAAATTACATGTTGAAACTGTGTGATTTACTTACTTGTGTTGGCACTGCTGTCTGTATCGTTTATGTCTATCATTGTCCAACCTTTTTCTGGGTTTCTGTAATCATAAAATATGGAGAAGGGAAAATTCATTGTGTTTTATAGATGGCAGAAGAGCAAGACAGGGAAAGGTAAATGATTTATCCAAGGTCCTATACTGAGTATATTCCTTCAAAACAGAAAATAATCCTACTTCTAGGCTATGGTTTTCTAATCATAGTGAATGATAACAGTGGACTCTCCCCACAACAGATTGAAATTAATTTTCCTTCCTTCCTTTCTTCTTTCTTTTGCAGTTTCCTAAGCATTTTTTTTTTTTTTTGGTACCAAACAGAGTTTATTTGAGGGATTTTATTTTTTTCAGAGCAATATTCTCTCTTTTTTTTTTTTATTATGTTGTTAGTCACCGTACAGTATATCATTAGTTTTTGATGTCGTGTTCCATGATTCATTGTTTGTGTATAACACCCAGTGCTCCGTGCAATCCCTGCCCTCCTTAATACCTTAACACACATCACTGGCTAACCCATCACCTCACCCCCTGCCCCAAGACCCTGTTTGTTTCCTGGAGTCCAAAGTCTCTCATGGTTCGTCTCTTCCTCCGATTCCTCCCCTTCATTTTTCCCTTCCTTCTCCTAATGTCCTCCACGCTGTTCTTTATGCTCCACAAATAAGTGAAACCATATGATAATTGAATTTCTCTGCTTGACTTATTTCACTCAGCATAATCTCCTCCAGTCCCATCCATGTTGATGCAAACGGTGGGTGTTGATCCTTTCTGACGGAGGCATAATACTCCATTGTATATATGGACCACATCTTCTTTATCCATTCATCTGTTGAAGGGGGTCTCAGCTCTTCCCACAGTTTGGCTATAGTGGACATTGCTGCTATGAACATTGGGGTGCATATAGCCTTTCTTTTCATTATATCTGTATCTTTGGGGTCAAGACCTAGTAGTGCCAGTGCGAGGTCATAGAGTAGCTCTGTTTTTGCTTTTTGAGAAACCTCCATACTATTTTCCAATGTGGCTGTATCAACTTGCATTCCTCCCAATGGTGTAAGAGGGTTCCCCTTTTCCACATCCTGTCCAACATTTGTTTTTTTTCCTTCCCTCTCAATTTTTGCCATTCTCACTGGTGTAAGGTGGTATCTCAATGTGGTTTTGATTTGAATTTCCCTGATGGCTAATGATGAACATTTTTTTCATGTGTTTGTTAGCCATTTGCATGTCTTGTTTGGAAAAGTGTCTGTTCATGTTTCCTGCACATTTTTTGACTCGATTCTTTGTTTTTGGGTGTTGGGTTTGAGAAGTTCTTTATAGATCTTGGATACCAGCCTATGATCTGTAGTGTTGTTTTCAAATATCTTTTCCCATTCCCGTGGGTTTCCTCTTTGTTTTGTTGACTGTTTTCCTTTGCTGTGCAGAAGTTTTTATCTTAATGGAGTCCCAAAAGTTCATTTTCGCTTTTGTTTCCCTAGTCTTTGGAGACGTGTCTTCAAAGAAGTTGCTGTGGCTAGTGTCGAAGAGGTTACTGCCTATGTTCTCCTCTAGGATGTTGGTGGATTCCTGTCTCACGTTGAGGTTTTTAATCCATTTTGAGTTTATCGTTGTGTATGGTGTAAGAGAATGGTCGAGTTTCATTCTTCTGTATATAGGTGTCCAGTTTTCCCAGCACCATTTATTGAAAAGACTGTCTTTTTCCATTGGATATTTTTTCTGCTTTGTCAAAGATTATTTGATGATAGAGTTGAGGGTCCATATCTGTGCTCTCTACTCTGTTCCATTGATCTATGTGTCTGTGTTTGTGCTAGTACTATGTTGTCTTGGTGATCACAACTTTGTAATATAGTTTGAAATCAGGCAATATGATTCCCCCAACTTTGTTTTTCTTTTTCAACATTTCCTTGGCGATCTGGGGTCTTTTCTGGTTTCATGCAAATTTTAGGATTGTTTGTTCCGGGACTTTGAAAAATGCCATTGGTATTTTGATCAGGATGGCATTGAAAGTATAGATTGCTCTGGGCTGCATAGACATTTTAACACTGTTTATTCTTCTGATCCATGAGCATGGAATGTTTTTCCATCTTTTTGTGTCTTCTTCAATTTCTTTCATGAGTGTTTTGTAGTTTCTAGAATATAGATCTTTCACCTCTTTGGGAAGGTTTATTCCAAGGTATCTCATGGTTTTTCATGCTATTGTAAATGGAATCGGTTCTTTAATTTCTCCTTCTTCAGTTACATTGTTAGGGTATAAGAAAGCAACTGATTTCTGTGCATTGATTTTGTATCCTGCCACATTATTGAATTGCTATATGAGTTCTAGTAATTTATGGGTGGAGTCTTTTGGGTTTCCACGTAAAGTATCATGTCATCTGCAAAGAGAGAGAGTTTGACTTCCTTTTCCAGTTTGAATACATTTTATTTCTTTTTGTTTTCTGATTGCTGTTGCTAGGACTTCTAGTACTATGTTGAACAACAGTGGCGAGAGTGGGCATCCTTATCATGTTCCTGATCTTAAGAGAAAGGCTCTCAGCTTTTCCCCATTGAGAATGATATTCACTGTGTGCTTTTCATAGATGGCTTTTATGAAATTGAGGATTATTCCCTTTATCCCTACACTCTGAAGAGTTTTAATCAGGAAGGGATACTATATTTTCTCAAATGCTTTTTCTGCATCAATTGAGAGGACCATATGGTTCTTCTCTCTCCTGTTAGTTTGTTATATCACATCAATTGACTTCTGCATGTTGAGCCACCCTTGCGTTCCAGGGGTAAATCCCACCTGGTCGTGATGGACAATGCTTTTAATGTGCCACTGGATCCTGTTACTGAGGATCATGTCTTTAGCAATTCTTTCTAGAGGTGCCAGAATTTATGTGTATGTGTTAACCATTCTGTGTGGTGGGCTGGAGGCGGTGATCGGCAATACCAGTGATGCTCCAAATATGAAATACTGCAAGTAGAATGACAAAACTTGGCTATTAATGGGGCAAAGGGTGGAATAAAAGCCAGTCCCATACTGTCTTGATGATTATAGGTTTGTAATAGAGGTTGAAGTCCAGAATTGTGATTCTGCCAACTTCAGTTTTCTTTCAACATTCCTCTGGCTATTTGGTGTCTTTTCTGGTTCCATGTAAATTTTAAGATTATTTATTCCATTTCTTTGAAAAAAAATTGATGTTATTTTGATAGAGATTGCATTAAATGTGTAGATTGCTTTAGTTAGCATAGACATATTAACAATATTTGTTTTTCCAATCCATGAGCATGGAACACTTTTCCATTTCTTTGTGTCTTCCTCAATTTCTTTCATGAATACATTATAGTTTTCTGAGTACAGATTCCTTGCCTCTTAGGTTAGGTTTATTCCTAAGTGTCTTGTGGTTTTGGGTGCAATTGTAAATGGTATTGACTCTTTAATTCCTCTTTCTTCTGTCCTGTTGTTGGTGTATAGAAATGCAACTGATTTCTGTGCACTGATTTTATATCCTGACACTTTACTGAATTCCTGTATGAGTTCTAGCAGTTTTGGAATTGAGTCTTTTGGGTTTTCCACATAAAGTATCATATCTGCAAAGAGTGAGAGTTTGACTTCTCTTTTTCTTTTCTGATTATTGAGGCTAGTACTTCTGGTATTATGTTTAATAGCAGTGGTGATAGTGGACATTCCTGCTGTGTTCTTGACCTTAGGGGAAAATTTCTCAGTTTTTCTCCATTGAGAATGGACATTTGCTGTGAGTTTTTCATAGATGGCTTTGATGATATTGAGGTATG
>NW_019154108.1:6837268-6858265 GCF_002288905.1 Enhydra lutris kenyoni | reverse complement strand
ATACCCTCCCCCATGTCCATAACCCCACCACCCTCTCCCAACCCACCTCCACTCCAGCAACCCTCAGTTTGTTCCCTGAGATTAAGTCTCTTATAGTTTGTCTCCCTCCTGATCCCATCTTGTTTCATTTTTTCCTTCCCTATCCCCCAAACTCCCCGCTCTTCCTCTCAAAGTCCTTATATCAGGGAGATCATATGATAATTGACTTTCTCTGATTGACTTATTTCTCTCAGCGTAATACCCTCTAGTTCCATCCATGTCATTGCAAATGGCAAGATTTCATTTCTTTTGATGGTTGCACAGTATTCCATTGTATGTATGTGTGTATATACACATACATACACACATATATAAACCACTTCTTCATCCATTCATCTGTTGAAGGACATCTAGGCTCTTTCCATAGTTTGGCTATTGTGGACATTGCTGCTATAAACATTTGGGTGCACATGCCCCTTCATATTACTACATTTGTTATCTTCAGGGTAAATACCCAGTAGTGTGATTACTGGGTCATAGGGTAGCTCTATTTTCAACTTTTTGAGGAACCTCCATGCTGTTTTCCAGAGTGGCTGCACCAGCTTGCATTCCCACTAAGAGCGCAGGAGGGCTCCCCTTTCTCTACATCCTCACCAACGTCTGTTGTTTCCTAACTTGTTATTTTTAGCCATTTTGACTGGTGTGAAATGGCAATTCACTGTGGTTTTGATTTGTATTTCCCTGATGCTGAGTGATGTTGAGCACTTTTTCATGGGTCTGTGGGCCATTTGGATATCTTCTTTGCAGAAATGTCTGTTCACATCTTTTGCCCATTTATTGATTGGATTATTTGTTCTTTGGGTGTTGAGTGTGATAAATTCTTTATAGATTTTGGGTACTAGCCCTTTATCTGATATATCATTTGAAAATATCTTCTCCCATTCTGTTGACTGTCTTTTGGTTTTGTTGACTGT
Source organism: Enhydra lutris kenyoni (assembly GCF_002288905.1). Taxonomy (NCBI): domain Eukaryota; kingdom Metazoa; phylum Chordata; class Mammalia; order Carnivora; family Mustelidae; genus Enhydra; species Enhydra lutris. Next base: position 6,857,312 of record NW_019154108.1, on the reverse strand, counting down.
TTTTTTTTTTTTTGCTGTGCAAAAGCTTTTGATCTTGCTGAAATCCCAATAGTTCATTTTTGCCCTTACTTCCCTTGCCTTTAGTGATGTTTCTAGGAAGAAGTTGCTGCAGCTGAGGTCGAAGAGGTTGCTGCCTGTGTTCTCCTCAAGGAATTTGATGGATTCTTGTCTTACATTGAGGTCTTTCATCCATTTGACTCTATTTGTGTGTGTGTGTAAGGAAATGGTCCAGTTTCCTTCTTCTGCATGTGGCTGTCCAATTTTACAAACACCATTTGTTGACGAAACTGTCTTTTTTCCATTGGATATTCTTTCCTGCTTTGTCGGAAATTAGTTGACCATAGAGTTGAGGGTCTATTTCTGGGCTCTCTATTCTGTTCCATTGATCTATGTGTCTGTTTTTGTGCCAGTACCATACTGTCTTGATGATTTCAGCTTTATAATAGAGCTTAAAGTCTGGAATTGTGATGCCACCAACTTTGACTTTCTTTTTCAACATTCCTCCAGCTATTCGGGGTCTTTTCTGGTTCCATATAAATTTTAGGATTATTTGTTCCATTTCTTTGAAAAAAGTTGGTGATATTTTGATAGGGATTGCATTAAATGTGTAGATTGCTTTAGATAGCATAGAAATTTTCACAATTTTTATTCTTCCAATCCATGAGCTTGGAACATTTTTCCATTTCTTTGTGTCTTCTTCAATTTCTTTCATGAGTACTTCCTAGTTTCCTGAGTACAGATTCTTTGCCTCTTTGGTTAGGTTTATTCCTAGGTATCTGATGGTTTGGGGTGCAGTTGTAAATGGAATTGACTCCTTAATTTCTCTTTCTTCTGTCTTGCTGTTGGTGTATAGAAATACAACTCATTTCTGTGCATTGATTTTATATCCTGATAGTTTACTGAATTCCTGTATGAGTTCTAGCAGTTTTGGAGTGGAGTAAATCATCCTTTTAAAAAAATTTATTTTTTTAACTAATCTCTACATGTGATATGAGACTCAAACTCATGAACCTGAGATCAAGAGTTGCATGGTCTTCCAGCTGAGCCAGCCAGGTCCCCCAGTGGAGTACTTTTTTTTTTTTCCAAGTAGCCTCCACATCCAGAGTGGGGCTTGAACTCATGACTCTGAGATTAAGACCTGAGCTGAGATCAAGAAGTGGACACTGAACATACTGAACCATCCACGTGCCCCATGCTGCAATACTTTTAATGCCCAAATTTCTACTTGCTCCAGTAGCCCCGCTGTGTTCAGCCCATTCTGTATCCTTAATTCTCTCCTTTCTCACTGTCCTCATCTCCTCTCTATTGTTTCCCTCATAGTTTCGGTTGACCGCATGACACTTCCCTTCTTGAACCCCCATATCATGTATTATTTGCATTATAACTGTGGCTCCTGACTATATTAAATTTAGGGCTTAGTTGTATTTTATTTTGTTAGTATTCTGTAACTGCCTTGTGTTGATTTGTAGTGTCTTTCCAAATGATAGCATTCAAGTTCTTGTGTATAAGCACCTTTCTTTGTGACCTTGTGGAAACAGCAGGATGCTGGTAGACCAGCTCTCTGAAGAAGAAAAATGCCCTGATTTGTAGCCTTTGCCAATTTCTATAGGAAAAATACTTCTGCCATGACCAGTTTTAAGCTGTTGGTGGTTTATGAATTTCTTGCACCATTTCTGAAAATTGAACCATTAGCTCCTGCGAGCAGTTGTATACGCCAGCTCCAGCACACACGGAAACTAGTATAGGGCCAGAAAGGTCCAGTAACCATCCAAGAGTCCAAGTTGGCTTGTGATGAAAGTCATAACAGCTGAATCTTTAGACCTTATCGTGAATATAACGTCTGGAAGCCCAAAGTCATAAAAAAAGACTTCCTGTAATATTTTCATATTCCATAAAATAATACTAAGAGGAAACATAATAGAGTTGCCAGTGACATTATACATGTATTAAATAGTGTTTTTAATTCAGCTGTAATTCATTAAAGTTATTTATTTACCGGAGACTCAGCCACTCTCTGATTTAAGCTCTAGAAATGTGATGACTGTGGCAACTTAACTGCTCTCCTCTATGAACTCACAGTAGGAAAGAGAGAACAGTAAAAAGAAGCACCAGTAAAATGCAGTCTTTGCTGGTGGGACCCTGAAGAACATCCCTTCCAGACACAGGGGGGAGAAGAGTGTAAGGTAGAGAAAATCTTTCTGATGGATTATTTCTGAACGGAGCCCTCGGGGACCATACTTCCTTTAGAACCCATCCTCCTTGGCGAAACTGGCCAGAGCACTTAAATATAATAGACATTAGATTAAGAAGTAGGCTTATAATAGAATTTTACATTTGCTTGAGTGGACAATAAAGGGACCCAGGTGACCAACGGGTTACCGAAGGCTCATGTTCATGGATGCTTCAGGCCCTCTCTAGGTCTCGCATATGAACATTATGCATTTTTTACACAAAGGAAAGAGAAAGTAGTCTAGATGCTAACATCCTGTGAAAAATAAGCAAGGATACTATGATCCCCATTTCTAATTTTTTAAACGAGTACGTTGACAGATGTACTTGAACTGGGACCAGGAGCAGTCCCCAAACCAGCTGGAAATGAAAAAAAGGTAGAAGATACCTTTTTTCCTGGTTTCTCTCTCTCCTTCCCTCCCTCCCCCTTATTGAGAAATCATGGAAGTTCTTTCAGCCTAATTTGAGTCCTTTGATTTTGTTTGATTAGTTTTTGGTACGAGAAACTGTCCCAAGTTCACTTTGTCCTGACCTAAAACTTGGAATCCAGTGGCTCTTGAGCTGTCAGAAAATGTATGTGGAAACCAGGATCAGGGAGCTGAATTTTGTCACTGCTACTGTGTCAGTGTTCCTAAACTTTGCAGTAGAAAGAACCGTGGGAGGAAAATATGTACATATTTTTTAGTTCACACTAATTTTTCTCCAATTTAAATTTAAAGTTGCCAAAAAAATTAAATGGGAGAAAACTAATATTATGAGTGTTCTTTTCTTGCTTTGTTTTCTGTTCTTTTCTCGCTTTCTTTTCTATTCTTTTCTTGCTGTTTTTCTTTTATATTTGTATTTCCTTTCTTTTGGAGTAAATATCATGGTTGCTAATATCAACACATCTGCTTAGTTTGTCTATTGTAAGATATACAGGTCTGAAGATTAGAATATCAATATTGTTACAAACAATAAATCCACTAATAAAATGTAGAGTATATTTGCAGACTACTTTTTTTTTTTTTTTGCCCTTAGACTTGTATATCACTAAAACTGGACAAACAGCTATATTCAAAAGTTACTTGAAATAATTATTTGTTCTGTGTGGTTGTCAACTTGAAATATAGGTAATCCCATTTATTTCCATTTGTAGTCAATTTTAGGTAAAAAAGGTGCTTATTTTTTTTATTTTTCTTTTTACTTGATTTTTAAATTTTTATTACTATTTTTTTTACTCTTTACTAATGTAAATAAGCATGATCTGATTTTGTATTATAACTTGTTACAATGTATTATTACAGTATTTCACTCTTTTTCAGAACTTTTTCTATGGAGAATCCATTCTTTTAAATTGAGTTATTAAAACCTTTAACAATAAAACCGATTTTTAACTTTGAGATTGCTTGTATTCTATGAAATTTTGGGCTAATAATGTACCTCCCTCAAAAAAACCCAAGTAGCTCTTCTCACAGATTTGTACCTGGGGCTCCAAGTGTCCTGCCCATCTGGCAATTATATTTAATTATTTAGTAGTGTGATCATTTTTTCCTTTGATTAAAAAGAGCATTGACTGAAAGTTTGCTCTTTGCCGGGTGTTGTGGTTTTGTTAATAGCCAGTAGGCTGGGAACTCCATGAGGACAGGGATCTTTTTACCTCCCCAAAGCACAGACCCCGCCCAGGGGAGGTACTCCACAATGATTACTGAGTAATTAATGAATGAACATTTCTCTGGGCTCCATTCTACCTGTGGAGATGAGGGACCCATTCATCAAGTCCATGTGACCTTGTAACAAAATTCCTATGCATTTCTGCCCAAAAAAGATGTCAGTTCCCTAGATTCTCTACTCTTTAATTATTTCTGTATGTGGCACATGAGAGCAATTGTAATCACGTCTACCATCTTCAGGCCTTCAAAAAGGCTTAGACTGTGTCCATGGGAGCTTCTCACTAATGAAGAAGGGAGCAGAATCCCTAGCTTGCGGACCGTGACAGTCCTTCAGGAAGGACGCGTCTCAGACTGCTACTTCTTTCTTTCCTTTCCCTAAATCGAACCCATCACATTTTCCAGTTAGCATGCATGATGATGCCGCATTGAGTTTGCAGTATTTTTAAGCACCATCTATTCTTAACGGGATATGTAATATGATTCAAGTTGATGTAATGAACTAGACCATTAACAAAATGTCTTTGATTCTCCGCCTGGCTAATAACCATTTCCTCTGCCTTTTATTATGGGGCAGCTAGCAAAGGGAGCCAAAGTTTTTTATTTACTTAAAAAAAAAATAGTGACATTACATAGAATGTTCGGCAAAGTCATGTCCAGCCTGTACATGTTTACTGCTTGTATTTGGCCAAAAGTGAGGACTGGATATAATGAGATTCAAACTCCCTTACATTTCCAAATAACCGTTTGGCTTCTTTCCCTGTGCGCTGTGAGTGTTTAGTATAATTTGACAATCAGTGTCATGCATGATTCTGGAAAGGTGTCTTTATTTTTTTTTTTAAAGATTTTATTTATTTATTTGACAGACAGAGATCACAAGTAGGCAGAGAGGCAGGCAGAGAGAGAGGAAGGGAAGCAGGCTCCCTGCTGAGCAGAGAGCCCGATGCGGGACTCGATCCCAGGACCCTGGGATCATAACCTGAGCTGAAGGCAGCGGCTTAACCCACTGAGCCACCCAGGCGCCCAAGGTGTCTTTATTTTTTAAGGAACAGAGAGTGAAGTCTAAAGGAGAAAAATGTATTTTGTTCAATTTTTTTTTTTAAAAAGTGACTCATGTCATTGATATAAAGACGTCATTCTTTAAACTAGTGTTAAATAACTCTGTAATTCAGTTAATGCCACTTTCTAAAATCACCGCCATCACTACTGTGTCACAACCAACTCACCTGTCAGAGCAGAATTACCATGACCTCTTGTTTTCTTTCACTTTGTAATTAAATATTTTTTCATATTATTACACATTTAACTGCTTATTAACAGCTGTCTCCAAAACGATGGGGCAGAGAAAGGAGTTTCACCTCTAGATTATGTCTGGAAGGGATACCAAAACAAATACCCAGTCTAAATCCTCAGTGGGTCGGGTTAGGAAACCAGCTTTCAGAGAAGCTGAGTGACTTTCAAAATTCAGGTCTTTGGTGGTTTCACCAGGTTGCTGCTTGGCAACAAAAATCCATTGTTTGTTGCTAGCAGTTCTTCACCTAGTTAGAGAAGCAGATTTTAGGGTTCCTAAGAAATATTTATTCTTGTCTTCTCCTTTCATATTAACAGACACGGACAACTTAGTTTCCTTAAGGACTTGCTCAATGTTGCCAAGCGGAATAGCAGATTCATTCCAGCATTTTTTTTTTAATTTATTTTGCATGTCAAAATGATTCCAGTTCTTAAAAATGCAAATCAACAATGGTCCACAGTACAATTAAAAGCATCAGCACAGGGGTGCCTGGGTGGCTCAGTGGGTTAAAGCCTCTGCCTTCAGCTCAGGTCATGATCCCAAGGTCCTGGGATCAAGCCCCGCATCAGGCTCTCTGTGCAGCGGGGAGCCTGCTTCCCCTTCTCTCTCTCTCTGCCTGCCTCTCTGCCTACTTGTGATCTCTGTCTGTCAAATAAATAAAATCTTAAAAAAAAAAAAAAAGGCATCAGCACAGACCTTAGTGGCTTTTTTTCTTTGTTGTTGTTAATCACTCAAAATGGATAATTAACTCTCAGATTAATCCCTGGAAAATTAAAGGAACATCTGGTGAAGGCCATTCTTTTGGACTTTGATGTAGAAGTGGTTACCAAGTGGATGCTTGCTGGGCTAGAAAAATTTTAACTTCTACCTCCTTTTATCCACCTTTTTACAGTCAGCCAAACAATAGTCATTCTTACTAGAAGTTCACTACATCTACAATGACTCAGATAATCATGAAGCAGATACTTCGTGAGCCGTGGTCGTAACTTCCTGACTGTATTCTTGCCCAGAAGAAACATGGTTACATCACTAATTTGATAGAACAGTTGTTGAAAAACCAAAATCCTACTGAATAAATATGAAGATCTGTTTTTCTTAAATGATCCATGAGTCAGGCAGCAGCCCATGTAGCAAGTAGAGGGGAGCTCTGAGGAGTTACACAAAATGGAAGGTTTTCATAAGAAGGAGGGTGGGGCAAGGAAAGTTATGGGCAAAATATAAAGGGTTGTTCCAGGCTGGGTCACTGTCCTACAGAGGGGAAGAGCACAGGGTCTTATCGTGGAGATCAACTCATCTTCCTCTGGGCAAAGGAGAAGGCCCATGTGACAGATTACCCCATTGGTGCTTATCAGAAGATTCCTGACTGATCTGTTGAAATAATTTTTCTGGGCAGGGTTGAAATGGCAGTCATGTTAGGTGTGTGGACTCGGCCTCTGTGACACTATTTCATTTAACATAGTAATTCTTGAAACACAACTTTAAATAATACTAAGAGATCTAAGATGAACTTGGCTTGATTACTGACAAGAAATTGCCCCTGCCCCTTGGTACCATTATCCCCCGCCCCCTGATTTTATCTAGGCTTTCATGTCCCCATATGCCGGCGGGCAGCGAAAATCATACTTAAAAGGACCAGCACCACTGGGAAGCTTGCTAGAAATGCAAAGTCAAGAGCCTTATCCCTTAAGGCTCACTGCTTTCTGGGAAGAACTCAGAAATATGTTTTCGTAAGCTCTCCACGTGACTTTGCTGTACACTCTGGCTCAAGAAACATTGCTTTTCTGGGGGTTGGTTGTCTTTGGTCCATTGATGGTCTGTTGTCTTTGCTAGTAATTGGCTTGGGAAACCCATGGAGCCCAAACCTGGCTCATCAGACCTAAAGGGATTTTTTCCTCTGGGGTTGCTAGGAAAACTTTTTAGCTATTTAAGGAGGCAAAAACAAAATATGAACTTCCCCCGCCCTGTCTTTGGACCATGGTATGTGAGAACATGATGCGTGGGGCCGCTGTAGCCATCTTCTGATGAGGAAGGTCACATGCAGATGGTATAAAACAGAAATATGGGAAGACCCTGCATTAATGAAATCTGGTCACCCTAACTCAGGAGTTAAAAAAAAAAAAAACTGCTTAAAGAATTTTAGGTTTAGGTTTTTTGTTTATTTGTTCATTTGTTTCTCGTAGCCAGTAACTTCTAGGTACACTTGAATGCACAAGGTCATTGATGGTATCTATAAGTTAGTCGTGTGGCTCATGTGACTGTTCTTTAAGGTAGAGACTGAGGGTAAGACCCCAGCTCCTTTTGTATCACTTCTGTTTTGAACATGCTTTTTCAAAATGTTAGTAAAGTGTAATTTTGAGTAACTCTTTACAGTTACATTTACCCTTTCTCCCCAGTGCTAATTGGCATATAAATAGTAGCTCTCCTTCTGTTAATGTTCCTGGGTAGGAACATCAATATCATTATTTACTTGTTTAATTATTAACCTGTTTAAATTATTTAATCTGTCTTCTATCCGGTCCCAAGAGGGTAGATCCATATGGGAGGAAAATGTGAGCTGTATCTAAGGCTGAAAAATCTTCTGCAAGTGTTACCACTCTTTACATAAGATCCCCCGCTCACTCCCCAGAAGAGCTGCTTCCTTTTTGCTGATTATTCTCATGTCCAGATAGCATTTACATAATCAGTTCCTGAGAAACTGCTTTACAAAATATTTTTGAAATAGTTCCAAGTTATTTATATATACTTACATAGACCCATGTATTCCATAGTCCAGATTTTTTGTGTCATGAAATTGATTTTGAACTTTTTTATAATATATCCCTCTGTATTTCCCCTTGCTAATCTCTTCAGCCTCAGTGTTGTTATTTTCAGTTGAAAAATAGTTTCTTTATATATTTGTGAAATATGTTATTTGTGGAGAACAATCTCTAAAACTATGCTTTTATGTTTAAATATAGCCCCTGGATACTTAGCAGTACTGCCATGTGTAGTCTGTAAGATTTAACTATTTACCTATATTTTTAATTGATAAAATAGCATGGAAAATTATTATTTATAAATGACCATCTAATATGCATTTTTATGTGTTTTAGTAATTGATTTTTAGCTTAATAGAACGGTGCTTTCTGGAAGGTTTCAATCCTTGAGATGAGTTGAGACACGCTTTATGATATGGTATATGGTTGTTTTTTATAATCGTATGTGAACTTCCAAAAAATAGAGGTATCTGGAAAAAATTCCCCCAAATATTGCAAATATTCTTTGTTTGGCAAATTCCTGTCTATCCTTCAAGATTCAGGTCTAGTACCTCCTCCTCAGAGAAGGTTGTCCTGACGGTTTCAGGTGGAATTAGCTACTCCTTCATCTGGGTTCTCCCTATAATATCACTTTGACAATAAAGTTCCATGTATACCCTTAATAAGCCACAAGATCCTAAATCAAAATCACCTTCTAATTTATCTCTAGTACTCTATCTAATCTTATACTGTGCCATTATCACATAGTAGGCACCTCGGAGATATTTCTAGAAGGAAGGGAAGGAGGGAAGGAAGAAGGAAAGACAGAGAAAGGCAGGGGGAAGAGACAGGAAAAGAAAGAGGGATGGGAGGAAGGAAGAGAGGAAGAGAGAGAAAGAAGGAAAAGGAAGAAGAAGGAAGAAAAGAAAAGGGGAAGAGAGGGAAGAAAAGGAAAGAAAGAGGGAAGGAAGGGGAAAGCGGAAACAATAGGATGGTAATACATCGGAGTTAATCATCTGCTCAGGATTCTGCAAGTTTAGTTTCTATAGTTAGACAATGCTGTCACCCAGACAAAAAAAATCGACGCAGGGTTACTAAATAAAGAATGCGCAATTTGAAAAGAAGAAATAATTATAGCTAACACTTTTGTGGTGTTTCTCCGCACCAGACACTTTCCTAAGCTCTATATTGGGTGTATGGGGGGCTGGGAGTAGGAGGGTGTAAACTCATTTAATGCTCATAATAGCCCTGTAAGGTGGATACTATTATTTATCATTTCTATTTTTCAGAGGCTGAGATTAAAACACTAAAATGTCAGCTGCCTCACCCAGGATCAGCAGCTCGAGAGTAGTGAGCAGAGCTGTGGTTGCTGCCCCAGCAGTCTTGTTCTCGAACCTGTGGTTTGAACCCCACACTATTCTACCTCAATAAGTACAAATGGGGAAAGCTCAGTTTTTTAGCATTTTTTTTTTTAAAGCAGAAGGAGCAAAACTTGAAAAACGTGAGACAGCCTTGCCTCCTAGCCCTGGAGTTGGGTTTCCAGAACTCGGGGTCCCAGCTGACGCTCTGGCCTGTGCTCCCCATGGGCAAGTTCAGGAGTCCTAACTCACGTGTCTGGGATCCATCTGGATGCTGGAGACAAGGCATTTGTTCCCTGCCCTAGGAGCTGTGGGGATTAGTGAGAGAGTGTCTGAAAGCACTTTGGGTTCCTAAGAAGGAGTAAGATGTAGGTAGTAAAGGGGATTCGACATCTGCTTGTCCTAATCCTTTAAAAATTAGATAGGGAGTATAAACTTTCCCTTGGCCCCAGGCTGCTTCTCTGCCAGGTCACGGTGAAAAGGACCCTACCCAGAGCAAACTGTGCCCTTGTCATATTCTAAGCACCTACTGTGGGTCTAAATTATTTAGTTTGGAAAACCAGGGAGATTGTTGTATTCTTTTAACAGCTAGCAGGAGAATTTTTCTTAAATACAGAAGGAGTTGGGTGGGAAAATTCCTTACTGAGCACACTTAGGGTTGAAGCTGGAAGCTGGGTGTGGGGAAGCTGTTCTCAGGAGAGCAGAGGAAGGGGAGGCCAAGGTCAGCGTGTGCAGGTGTGCCCCTGAGTATCTGGACACAGAGAAACTAGATCACCGCTGTAGGACGTAGCCTCTCTGTCACTCCCTCAAATATAAGACACTGTCACATGATACTGGAGTGAGTAGCATCCTTGTGGAGACCCATGTAAGGCCGAGTTTGAGCTCAGTATGATACAGGCACAGAGTAGCAACCCTGGGTTTGGACAGAGCTGAGCCAGAAAGGGAAATCACAGACATCTCAGGGTGGCTTTACGACTTCCTCAGATTGTCCTCTGGAGGGTCACAGCAATCCTCCATGAACTCAAGGACAGAGAATCCCAGCTGACGTCTGGCCTAAGTTTCATGAAGCAAGAAGGCAAGACCGTGCCAAAAATAGGGATGATTTCTAGAAGCATTTTCTGCCTGATGTCTTGGGAAAGGCCGTCCCTAGTCTCTGAACGAGACTGTCATCTTCATGTAACCAAACTTCTGCAGTCCTACCTGTCCGATGGGACAGAAGAGGCAATAACCAGCCACAGCCTGGTTTCCAGGCACCTCTGGGAGGCCCTGAGATGTGTCTCATGTGTCCACAGGATCCAAGCAGCTCCCTCAGGCCCTTCCATGGCTCTGTTGGGGACCAAATGGACTCTGACCTGTCCAATGGGCTGTCTACTGCCCACAGTCCAGGCCCTATAGCTCTCAGACACCACACTACTGAAGCTGAGTTTGGGTTCCCCCTAACACTACAGTCTTAATGGAACAACTTTTTATTATTTTGTTTTTCTTTGTGTGCCCCCCCCGCCCCAACGTTCTATAGGAATGAGACAGACTCTAAAGGGAGAACCAGCCGTCCTCGAAAACTCTCTGCCCATCGGTTAACTAATGCTTTGATAAAGCTTGGTAGTGGAAAATGCCTTTTCTCTATTTCTGGTTCTTAAAAAGAGGCATTTCCCCAAGCATAGCCCTTGCTTATCACCACCTCCGTCTTCATTGTTGGCTCGGGAAATCGGCATGATTAATTTGATCAATAACTTTTGGAAGGATGACTGAGAATATTAGGTCCAGCTTCAGCTTTATTCTTTCTCTTGGGATAAGCTTCCCACAGGGGAGTAGAAGACATCCTCCTTCTCCAGGGGTGGGCTGCAGGGTGGAGGGGAGGCTGGGGGATACTCGGTCCCTTGTGGTCACAGCTGGGGAGGAAGACCGGCATCATTCTGGGGCAAAGTGTTATCAAGCCTGTTTGGTGTCCAAACCTAACGCCAAGTTCTCTTATCCCTAAGCCTTTGATGGATTGTTTTTTAGGGGGCATACACTTGCCAGGGAGTGGGGGATTATCAGAGCAGAGGGACGGGGGTCGCATTCTCTTTGCTGAGTCCATCTGTGATGGTCTGAACCTGCCGGGTAGTTGCTTCATTGACAGAAAGGAGCAGCTGGTTTCGAAAGCCACTGATGACATAGAGTCAATCAAACTTGAAAGCTCATTAAGAAAATGGAGAAACAGGAAGGAGCAAGGAGCTGCTGGGTCGGACTGGGTCTAAGATCTCAGAGCCATGGGTGTTACAGAGGCTGGGGGCCTAGTGGTTACAGCAGGGTGGGCCATGGGTAGGTCATCAGAGGCCTGATGGAGGCCGCCATTTTTTTTTTTTTTTAACGTCCTTGGGGAGGGGTTCCTGGGCACTCATGACTGCAGCCGCACTGAGCCGATCACACCCAAGCAGGAGCTTTTCTTCATTTATGCATTCACTTGACAATCATTTATTAAGTACCTCATGTGTGCTAGGCATGCAGATGGTGAAGACCAGTAAGAACACTGAACAGAAGCACCAGTGCTAGCCAAAGGTCACACAGTCACTTCACTCTCTATCTGTGTGTCTTGACACCCGGATGAAGACGGGCCAATGGTTGCATTATTTTAGTGTGAACAAGGTCTCCCGTTGAACAAGGTTACCAGTGGTGCCAGCTGTGTTTGTGCAGGCTCTCCCAATGCCAATGGTGTAAGTGATGTGTCAGAAACATGGTGAAGGAGTCATGGGACAGAGCTTGGGAATTACCTTGATACAAAGAGTTCGCAATTCCAACACAGGGGGACCGACACTTCATCTTTCTTCTTAAAACCTCCAAGCTGTAAGGATCCTGACTAGAAATTTAGAGTAGTATGGTCTTCTAGAAGCTTCTCAACAACTTATTTTGCCCCCAGGTCATTCATTCATTCATTTCACTCGTTCATTTACTTATTTACTTATTTATTTATTTATTTATTTTAGAGCGAGAACAGGAGCAGGGGGAGGAGCAGACAGTGAAGGAATCTCAGACGGGCTCGGCCCTGAGCTCCGAGCTGATGCAGGTGTCCACACGGGGCTCCATCCTGTGATCCTGAGATCATGACCTGAGCCGAAACCAGGAGTCAGACCTGTAACCTGCTGGGGCCTCCCCTGGCGCTCCTTTCCCCAGACTTTTATGTTGGAAATTCAAACCGCAGTTGTCACTTTTGATGTATGGCTGCACCAGTCATGAGATTTGTCTCCAAACTTTCAAATGACAGTTTTGTTTTTGCTGCTTTCTGGGGGGCTTGAGCTTGATTCCTTTTTCTTTAGTTCTGTCATTACCTTCACCTAGACCCATGCATACCTCAGGCTCCCTCCAAGTTTCTTCTACTGAGCATTCGTCCTTGATATTCTGGTACAGAGGGAAGTTCTGCAGCCCCACTGTTTCGGGAGCACTGCCTGCCAGCCTGCTCTCTTAGGGATCTTGGTGCAGGTCAGAAAAGGACGTTCTCTGGAAACCTCATATTGGAGACATCTGTTCCAAACTTTATCTCACCCAGTATCCCACACACAACTCAGCTCTGAGTCCCATTTGCCGATATCCTCTATTCATTGCCCAGACCACTAGCATCCGCTGTCTGGGTATCCTTCCGTGTCTGGACAGACACAGGGGGCCTAGGCCACGTGTTCAGTGGAGTCAAGACAGTGGCATTCACGGGGACGTGTTGTCCTGGGGGTCATGGCTTTCTCCTGGGGTCTAAGCGTGAGTGGAATTCTGGCCTCTCGTCTGTCTTTCTCCCACATCTGAAGTGGTGTGAAGGGGGCTTACTCCATCTGTTTAAGATGTGCCGACTGGTGCCCTCACACTTCAGATTTTCCATGGGGCCATCGGACTCTGTCATCCACTCCCGCGCTGTCTGGAACAGCCCCTTTCTGCCCAGCTCCCTGTCCTTATCTGCTTCTCTTTATAGGCCTCTGTGTTTCTAGGTCTGAGACCGGTTCCGTGCACGAGCAGGAAGCAGAAGGGAATCCAAGCGATCTCTGAGCCACTCACTCACTCATTCAACAAGTACATTTCGGACATAGATGTGTGCTAGGTAAAAAGATTTCTATGTACAATGCAATTTCTATCCACAAGAAATTCATAGTCTATGGGGAGAGATGCAAAAATGACCAATGCAATATCAGACGGTAAGGACCATACCAGAGGGCCAGGTGCACAAGGGAAAGCGCGTATAACCACGGACTTGAGCAGAATCTTGCAGGATAAGTGGAGTTATTCCCGGGGGCTGGGGGTGGGGGCAGGTCATGCCAAGGACCGCAGGCATGAGAACAGCTCACTTGGGGGTGGGACTGAAAACCTCAGCGTGGGAAGGAATCTCAGTGCAGGGAGGGCCTCAGACAACGCAGAGCGCTTTGAGTTTAAGCCCGAAGACAAGGGAGAAACACCAAAGCATAATGACCAAATTCACTCACAGCACCTCATCCAGCCCACGGTGCCCACAGCCCACAGGGTGGAGGCTGGCTTTGACGGGGTTGAGGCTGCGGACTCGAGGGCCAGGGCTCTCTGGGGAAAGCCCGTCGTTCTTTGATGGGCAAGTCCACCCAGTCTCCTTCTTCAAGGAACCTCGTTGTTACTTGAGTGAATGACTGAAGGACAAGTCGTTGTTTCAGACTGCAGTGTTTGGCGGGCTTGTTCGTTTATTTTTAATGAACAAAATGAGGAAATTTAATTCAACTCAAAGGGAACAACTGACAGTATTCGTTGCCCATCACCAAGTTTAGGCTCTTTGGAAAACGTGTGACTGTCATTCGCGGTGAGCCTGGCATCTTCCCATAGTGAAGACTTCTCATTAGATCGGTGGCGATAGGAACGGGCGTCATTTTTGATACTCTTTCGTGGAATGTGTCGGTATTTGAAAGATCTTCCAAATTCAGGGAACCGATATTTTCCAAATGACTAACAGCACTTTATCCCTGGGTAAAAGATCCATTCCAAGTGCAGAATAGACCAATGGGTTTTAGTGTAATAGAGAATGAGAAGTTCATGATAAGGTTTCAGAGTCTACAGCCCAAGTAACCATTTAGAAACTACTACCTATAGTGTTTATCCTCAAGTATCTGAAAAGGCTATTAAAATAGCTCTTCTTTTTCAAAGTATTTTCTGAGTGAGGCCAAATTTTCTTCAACCAAAAATATATTGATGGTTACCAGAGGGGAGGTTGGTGGTGGTGGGGTGAGACAGGTGATGGGGATTAAGGAGTGCACCTGCTGTGATGCACACCAGGTGTTGTATGCAAGTGTGGAATCACTGTATTGTACCCCTGATACTAACATAACACTGTATATTAACTAACTGGGATTAAAATTTTTAAAAACTTAATAAAAAATTTAAAAATACTAATATCTTCTATATATCTAATATCACATATATGCAACAGATTGAGTGCTGGATATGAAAATCCAGCTGTCTTCTCTTCAGCCAACCTTATTATTTTTTTACAATATTTATATATTTCATTTATCTGTATTAGGTTACGTTAGTCACCATACACTATACATTAGTTTTTGATGTTGTGTTCCATGATTCACTCACTGTTTGTGTGCAACACCCAGTGCTCCGTGCAGGTCATGCCCACCTTAATACCCATCACCAGGCTCACCCATCCCCGCACCCCCATCCCCTCTGAAACCCTGAGTTTGTTTCCTGTAGTCCATAGTCTCTCATGGTTCATCTCCCCCTCTGATTTCCCTCCCCTTCATTTTTCCCTTCTGTTTCCTAATGTCCTCCGTGCTGTTCCTTATGTTCCACGTGTAAGTGAAACCACATAATTATCTTCTTGACTTACTTCTCTGCTTGACTTACTTCACTCAGCAAAAACTCTCCAGTTCCATCCATGTTGACGCAAACGGTGGGTGTTCACCCTTCCTGATGTTAAGCCAAACCTTAAAAAGATTTGCAGAAATGTAAAATAATGTCACTCCTCTCGCTAAATATGTTTTGGGAAATGCAGGTTTTTTTTTTTTTTGGATAAACATTTAGGGTAGCATATAATGGATTTATACTTATGATTTTGATGACATAAGTACATGTATACACACATGTGTTGAGGTTATTCAGTTTTAATTTACAAATGTTAAATATTAATAGATATAACCCATTTGATCATAAACCTTTAGAGTTCTCAATAATTTTATAAAAGTGTGAATGAGTCCTAAGATCAAAAAGTTTGAGGACTGCTGGGCTGGGGAATTCTTTCTAGGCAAGAGGTTTGACCTTAAATAAAATGAGATGAAAGAGTGGCCAGAGGAGGACAGGGAGTTGTTTTTTTGGTTTCATTTCTGTGATTGGGTACATCTTAGGAATGGAGACTACCTGCTTATGTTTAATTCCTCCTGGAATGCACCCTGTAGATTAGTAGCGTATAAACTGCCTGTTGAATTATGTTCCATTCGTCGGTCGTGAAAGCACCTGAGAAAGTTCTAACTAGTGTTTTTACTTTAATGTGCTGAAATAGAATGGAAAATGCTGGAGGGTAGAGTAGGGTAAGTATTGCTTTGTGGAACTTTTATTTCAATTATATCTAGGTATTGAGGAATATGCACGTTTGTACTGTGTCACAGTGGAAAATGTTTATCCTTCTGTAGGTTGCTGTTAAAGTTTGAAAGCCTTTGCAAGACAGAATCTTTTATTATTTTTATAAATGGTCATGTTAGCCCAGCCTTGGCTTGGATTTGACCTCCTGCTCTCTTGGTTCCCTGCGGTGCTGGCTCTTGTTCCCAAACCCATTACCCATTCTCTTGCCCAAGGTCCTTTCTGTCTTTGTTGACTTCTCCATCAAGAAGTTGGGGTATCCACATTGAATTAGATGGCAGCTTTTCTTTCTTTTTCTTCTTTTTTTTTTTTTTTAAGATTTTATTCATTCATTTGACAGACAGAAATCACAAGTAGGCAGAGAGGCAGGCAGAGAGAGAGGAGGACGCAGGCTCCCTGCAGAGCGGAGAGCCCAATGTGGGGCTCGATCCAAGGACCCTGGGATCATAACCTGAGCCGAAGGCAGAGGCTTTAACCCACTGAGCCACCCAGGCGCCCCTATTGCAGCTTTTCTTTTTCTTATGGTTGTTTTCTCTCTATCACCCCTGTCAGATGTCTGCTCAAGGCTGTGTGTAATGCTCTTGGATTTAATACTACAGATAGTGCCCCACAAACTCTTCCGGTCAAGTTCACCTGAGGCCCTGTCATTGCCATAGTTCTGCTCAATCCCCCCATGCAGTGTCTCTGATTGGTCCTCAGGGCCAAAAGCACAACTCAAAGTGCCCCTTCTCTGAGACGTCATTCCTCACCTCCTTTCCTGTCCCAAACCACAGGCCACAACAGGCGTTTAACCTTTTACCATGGTAGATTCACAATAACTACCAGCTACTTCAGCGAGGCATTTTGAGAAAATCGTTACACACTTGTTTTAACAACTGCCATGTGGATCGAATGACGTGGGTTCTGTAGAGTCACAAAAATTATATTAGTCCTAGCAGCGCTCCCACAGGATGTATGAGGCCAGGCAGTACGTGAAGTGAGAGCATTTCAGGGTCTCAGGCGAAAGGCACAGGACTGCGGTCATTGTGTGCAATCCAATGGAAAGTTTTCAGGATGGTAGACACATTTTCCCCAAATTTCCCTGAGAGGAGACTATATTCCAAAAACATTTGTATGTTATTTGAAGAACAAATGATGTTCATTTTTCTTTTTTTCTTTTTTTTGGCAGTGTAGAGATTTTTTTGAGATATTCTTCATTGCCCTCTTTTGCACGAGTGTCTTCACTGGAGGGTCCATTCCTTACCAACATGTAACCTTGAGTCTGTTCTTGAGTCTGTTGCTTGAATTTCCATTCCCTCAGTTCCAACATTTGTACAAAGGAGTTAATAAAAATTATGTGATCTATGAATGCATATAAAAGTAGAGTACAAATTTTACTTTATTTGTGTGCAAAGTACTCTCTCTTGCTCATTAGATAATGTCACATCTGGTGCCAGAGTGTCCACAGGGGTAGGAGGCCAGAAGCCAAAGCATGGTACATGAGCCCAGTCACTTTTTTGTTTAAAGTAGGCTCCAGGCCCAGCATGGAGCCCAACACAGAGCTTTAACTCACAACCCTGCGATCACGGCCTGAGCTGAGATCAAGTCGGATGCTTAACCAACTGAGCCACTGTGCTTTCCTAGAATCATTCAACAAGTGACAGACCCGAGAGTCCCACCTGGTTCTCCTGGACCACGAAGGTCACATCCTCCCTGCCTCTTGTTCCCAAAGCTGGTTATCCGTGACATTGTCCAAATGTTAAGGCACCAGATACAGGTTTACTTTCGATATTTTTGTTTATCCTTTGAAATAATAAAATCCAAAGCTGTTGTTTTCTTTCTTTCTTTTTTTTTTTTTTTTTTTATTTGACAGACAGAGATCACAAGTAGGCAGAGAGAGAGGAAAGAAAGCAGGCTCCCTGCTGAGGAGAGAGCCCGATGTGGGGCTCGATCCCAGGACCCTGGGATCATGACCCAAGCCGAAAGCAGAGGCTGAGCCACCCAGGCGCCCCCAAAGGTGTTGTTTTCTTTATCCCAACCACAGAAAGTAAAGCTCACAAGCTTTTCCTGACTGGCGGAGACCTGCAGAAATTCATGATTCTCAGTGGAGGGGGTCAGATTTTCTGGGAGTCCCCGGGGCTTACACTTGCCAAAGGGGGAGGTTATTGTCAGTAGTTGGACATCACTGTGGTCTCGTACAGTCACGCAGTTGGATGCGCAGCTGTGTGTCCTTGGGCAGGTCCCAGCCGAACCTCTTCTCTCCTCTGTAGCTGGAGACGATACTACATGTGGCAAATTCTGAACAGGACGGGCACCCCTCGCCCGCTCATCTGACCTCTGGTGAATATTTATATTTCGGAAAAAGTTATCACTTACGGTATTTGTTAAAAATATGCTTTTTTGGAGTTGGATTACAATCCTAGCTAATGTTTCAGTTGTAAATAATCATTGAATGTATGTTAAATGCATTTGCCTCTTTTACAAATTCCATTACATAACCTTGATAAGTGTGTGCAAGGGACAGTGACTGAGTGCATGTCGATATGACGTGTCGTGGAGGATATTTTATCTCCACATGGTCAGGGACTTGGTAAGGCTTCGTGTGTAAGGACGCCCGTCTTTTCTGGTAGATAATTATTGGGGCGTTGCCAACTGACATTTAATCATATTCAATAATCCCTAATTTGTAGTTGTTATGGATATGGAATGAGATGATGTGTGTGGGTTACCTGGCTTGTGTTTCGTGCACAATAAATACTCCTTTCCCCTTCCCTGGATCAGGGAAGTTCTAGACACTGAGGACACTCAAGGTTAATCCAGTCGGTATGGTAGTCCATGATGAGGTGATTCTTAAATATATATGTTTCTTGTTGGAGTGCCCTTAGCTATAATCCCCACTGAGGTCCTTACCATTTGCTCAATAGACATTCGATCAAACAATGAAGCAATGAAAAGACTAAACAAAGATTGTGTGTGTGTGTGTGTGTGTGTGTGTGTGTGTGTGTGATGTGTGCACACATACACACATATATGTTGTTAAAAGAAAAACTGAGGCAGGACGCCTGGGTGGCTCAGCTGGTTCAGCATCTGCCTTTGGCCTGGGTCCTGATCCCGGGGTCTTGGGTTTGAGTCCCGTGTGGGGCTCTCTGCTCCCCGGGGCACCTGCTTCTCCCTCTGCGTCTCATGAATAAATAAATGAAATCTTTTTTTTTTTTTTTAAAGATAAACTGAGGCATGTTAAAAGTTTGAAGTGTTATCTGACCAGAAATTGATTCCAGTAGGCCATCGCCAGACCATGACTCGTTAGCAGCACTCTGCAGATGGGAGCGGAGAAGGACTTCTATAGACAAAGTCCAGCATCAAACAAAGGAAACTGACCAGCTATAGCTTCAAGCCTCCTTACTTGGCTGTTTGTGATTGGCTGTCCTTAGCTTTTGCCCTACTTGGGAAGGGTAGTTAGCTGACTATGACTGATTGGCCTCAGGTTTCAGTTCCTTAACCTTGAGGTAATTATAGGCCTCGGTTTTGGTTGGTTTGCATAGGTCACAAAAGTATTAGGATTCTGGTCTAATGGCCTCCTTGTTTAATTAATTTATTTTCTTAATGAATACTCAAGAAAATTAATAATGGTCAATTAATAAATTAATGTTAATAATAAGGTGAGAATTAAGAAACTAAATTATAACACATGTGTATGGATAATATGTCAAATCCCAAACACTTGGAGATAAAAAACACAATAGAAATTTTAAAGATTTTATTTATTTATTTGAGAGAGAGAGAGCATGAATGGGAGAAGGGCAGGGGGAGAGAATCTCAAGCAGACTCCCTACGGAGTGTGGAACCCGATGCGGGGCTCGATCCCAGGACCCTGAGATCATGACCTGAGCTGAGCTCAGCTGCTTAACTGACTGAGCCACCCAAGTGCCCCAAAACATAAAAGAAATGTTAACTCATACTGAATTCCGTTGGCAGTGTGGAGCCATTGAAGATTTTCAGGTGTGTGCTTAGTGGTGGGGGACATACGGTAAACCCGCCGGCACAGGCTTTGACCTGTGCTTCAGAAAAATTGATCTGGCAGGATTATCCAGAAGGAAATGATTGGAGGAAGCAGTGGCTGGAAATGGGAGAGTAATCAGTGTGTAGCTGCCTGTGGGTGGGGTAGTAACATCATGGTGGCAACAGTAGCAAGAGAAGAAGGATCAGATGCCACAAAGTGTGTATGTTGAGATGGAGATGAGGACGGGT